>NW_009231850.1:0-7478 GCF_000690835.1 Fulmarus glacialis
GTCGCGTCTGGCTTCCCAACTCTGAAACTGGGCAGAGGAGGGCGGGGAGTGTGGGGGGCAGGGGATGGGGAGCCTTTGTGTGTGTGCAAAGCCACGGAAAAAACCCTAAAACCAAAAAAACCCGGAGGATTTGCTTATCTTTTAACAGGTGGCAGCTGTACCCCCGGAGCGATGGGCCCCACCTTGGACGCAGCAGTCCTGACTGTCGGTTTGTCCGTGTCGATACAGTTTGCGGCAGACGGGCGAGAGGCTGGAGGACGCGCTGGGCTCAGAGACGGCCACGGCCACCCTACGGCCATGGGGAGCTTCACGCCGTGCGTTGCCACTGCTGAGCCCTGCTCCCCACCAAAGCGCCCATCTTCAGCCCGAGGTTGTCCTGTGGTTGGGGTCACCCCAAATCTGCAGCACTGTCCACAGCCATCAGAAGGTCTGTCAGTGTCCTGGTCTACATGGGCAGCAGCGGTCTACGCAGGAGACTGGTCTTGTTACGAACAAGGGGAAGAAGAGAAATGTCTCAAAGAGATATTGTCTGGAGCATACTTGGATAGGTGCTTCTGAAAGAGCATTGATCTGAGAAGGGATCAGATCTGGGAAAGTCAGATCTAGCAATGTCTTCTTGGCATCGATGGAGATCCCAGCGTGGGCTGGGAGCCAGCCGCAAACCAGCTGAGGAGGAGCATTATGAGTCCGAAACAGCCTTCTTTTAAGGGCAGGACTGCTGAAAGCAAGCAGCGTCGTTCCTGAGGGTGGGCTGAGCCACTGATGGCTGTGCAGGACGCCCACCCACCCTGCAGAGCCCAGATGCTCTCGCTGCCAGCGCTCAGGGGTCTCTGGAAGACCCCAGCCCTGCTGATCAGTGTTTCTCCAGCAGCAGCACTGCCGAGGCTGGGAGTTGGTTGAGGCATCATTTTTAGGAATGATTGAGACTGAAGCAGAGAAAGCCCTGGTCCGGCATGCCTCCATCCATGGTGGGCTTGTGCTTTGACCACTCCATGCTGCTGAGATCCCCTTGCCTCAAAACAGATACGTTTCTTTGCGCGGAAGGGCTAGAAGAAGTGGAGATGGGCAACAAGGATCATCAAAGAAATGGAGTGGCTTCCACCCAAGGAACAGCAAGACAGGCTGGGATGCCTCATCCAGGGCAGGAGATGACAAGGAAAAGAAGACAGAAGGCAGGAGGAGCGAAGTTTTCCCCAGGTCAGACAAACCTGGGTGGATCGTCGTGAGGACGCTGGGAGGTGCATCGCTGACACAAAGATTATCTCCAACCCCTTCTCCTGGGCCTGAGCGTAGGACTTGCAGACGTGGTTACTGGAAACCTACCAAGACCATATCATATTTTTTTTCCCCTCAAAAGCGACTGAAATGTTTTGGCTGAAATTTACTTTTTTCTTGTGAGTTTTCCCTCCGATCCTGGCCCCAGAAGAGAGCATTTCATCTACCATAGGTAATGTTTGACAGCGTTGTAAGCAAATGAAAATTGGGTCTTATAAAGGGCAGTGTCTGGAAATCTTCACCATGGAGGACTGCCTCGTTTATAGTTCCAAATGTCTACAGTTTTGTACAATCGCACATCTCGGCCAGCTCTGAGGGCAGTTGCTCAAGATTGCCTCTTTTTTCCTGAAAATGCTGGTGATTTATTTGTGGGAAAACTTATTTTATATCCTCAGGAGAATAAAATGGTGTTGCTGATGCCCTCTGAGATGTTTTTTAGGTTCTACCCACCCCAGGAACATCGATAGACCTTTGCATCAGCAGGCACAGGAGCAAGCACTGAAATGTCAGGGAAGGGGAGGAATGGTTTCAGTCTTACAAATTTCTGCATAAAATAGAGGTTAAAAGCATGTCTTCAAAATAGTCGAGCAAGGATACTGTTCATTACATAAGGTTGTTGGGAAAAAAAGTAGGTTGATTTACATTTTTGTAGGAAATAAAAGGAGTTTTGTGGGTGACATAGCACCTTCCTCTGAGAATGGCAGCATGAGGTAAGTGGGCTTCAAATAAAAGAGTAAACATTTTCCAGCGGGGACTGAATTCATACCAGAGAGCTTAGCCGGGGAGGAAAGCATTTTTAAAAGAATTTTTTTTTTGCTATCAAAACTACATTTTAGTAGCACAATATGCTTTTACTGCAAGAATGCTAATTCTCACCTGCAAATTTTTGCTGCTTCATCTGAGTTTTGGTGAAGTTTTGGGTAGCAGGAAAAGTGGACTACCTCTATTTTATGGATGTGGTGTTTTTCAGAGCAGGAGGAGAGTTCGATGTGCTTTTTAGGAACGGAGGGATTTTTCAGCGGCCGTCAGATCAGGCTGTAGTTTAGCGATACTTTAATTTCATTCACAACGAGTAGCCCGGTGGGGGTTTTATTCTGGTTTCAGGTTGGTGGCCCTTTGAGATTTGCTATGCCATGCTTCAGATCCGCGGCTGTCTGGCATAACAATTCAGGTTGCTCAAAAGCGATGATTAGCATAAATGAACGAGTGGGTGAAATGTTCATTATATTGCCTACTGTCATGTTTGTGTACCAGATTTTGTTACCATCTGTCGTTTCTGTTTTCTTGTTGTTGCCAAAAGTTGTCATTCTGAATGGAGGGTGGAGACATTTTCAAAAGCTAACACAAGATAATTTTAGGTACTTTAGGGCTCATATGTTCTGTGCTGGGTGTCAGCAGCCCTCACGTACATCAGCCTCGCGAGTCTTTGATAAATTCTGGGCAGTGATTTAGTTAAAGTAGTTTTTAAAGTCATTGGTTGCAGTCAGGCAAATGCATGAGATTCTCGGCTCTCATCATTAGAAAAAAGTATCTGGTCCTTGCGATTGCAAAGAAAAGCTTGAAAATAAAATATATGTTTTCCCTGATGTGAAATAAAACAAAGAACATAAAGAAGGGGGTATATAGTGACATCAGACTATTAAAAACCAAGCTTCTGCCTAGAGATCTGACCAAGGAAAGCGACAGCTCCGCTATAACAGGCTGCAATGTCCCCAGATTATTTCCAGAGATGTAAATGTCCCGGGGACGAGAAGCTGGACAAATTCAACCTTGAAATAAGCTGCAGCTCTCTCGCAGCGACAGTAACTGCATACTGCGACAATTTGCAAGGGGAGCGTGCACTCACCAGGGCTTGCAGCCTTTAAAGCAAAATTAGCTCATTTTCAATTGCACGTTTTTAACGCAGTTTCGGGGAGGAATGGCTCAGCCTGCGAGGGGGGAGCTGGGTAGGTGAAGCCGCGAGGATTTCTTGCCTTGCCCCTGTGCTGCAAGATCACCCGGTCTGAGAGCTCGGTGCCCTGTGCCAGCCGGGGAGGGAGAGGGCTCCGGGGTGCCTGGATCGTCCCCCTCCCTTTGGGCTGGAGCGCCAAGCTTGTGCTGCGAGCGTTTAAACCCTCCCTGGCAGCGCCGGGGCCGCGCTGGCACCTCGTCGCTTCCCATCTCAGCCCGCAGCAGCTCCGCTCTCCCGAGGGCTGTGGGGTTTTAATCTGACCCGAGTTACAGGGCTCAGTGTTTGAGTGAAATACAATGACCTGTGACATCGAAAAATACAGAAAAGATGATCTAATCGTTTCGGTTGGACTTAAACTTCAGGAAAATACAAAGCCAGACATTTTTGGGGTGTTTTATTTGATGGTTTGGGCACAGCCAGCCAATGATCCAAATTCATAACCAAAGTTCTAAAGATATGCCGGTGTTGTGGTGGGAACTCGCGCTGGAGTGGGAGTGCAGAGGGTCATTGCCTGCTCCAGGAGAGGTGGAGAAGATGGAGATGAGGCTGCCTTTGCTCTGAAAGAGGCAGAGAGAATTCTGAGCATCTCTGAAGGCTCGGGGGAGACCAGGGCCATGTCATGACAGCAACCACTTGTAGACCAAAGGAGGAGAAGGATGAGAATCTCTTTCCAGCAACTCTCCAAACGGCCCGAGGTGTCTGGCAGGAGGGTCATGTCCAGAGGGAACTCCATGTCCAGAGGCGCAGAGTGCCCACCCGCTGCCGAACCGTGCCGGGATGTTTCCTGGCTTTGGCAGAACAAGAAGTCACCAAGGGAGCAGCCCTGAGAGATCCCTCAGAGAGGCCCAGCAGTGGGTGTCTGGGCTCCACCACGAAGTTTGCACCAGCTGCTGGAGCCACGAGCGGGTAAATGAAGCATCATGTTGTGAGTGAGTGAAATCCACATCTCCTCTCCAGGTCTCCCTCTTCTCTGGATGCCTCCTAGAAGCTTTTAAGCAACCCTGTGGTGGGTTTGCACCCGTAGTGGTGCCGGTCAGCCAGCCCTGGCTGCCCTGGGCTGCCCTGGCCCCTTCCTTGTAACCGCAGGAGGAGGCAGGACCGGGGGTGCAAAAAGGGGCTCAAGAGCCCAGTGTGCAACTGGTGTCAGTGCTGTCAACCCCAAGGCTCAACCCAAGTGCCATTGCGTGTGTCAGGGGGTCAGTCCGGGCTGGTCATCTCCGTAGCTGGAAGTCTCACGTCACTCTTCCCGTCTGCTTCCCTGTCCCTGTGCGTGGGCTGGGGTCACGGGGCCGCACTTGCTCCAACAGCTGGGCTGGTGCTGGCTCTGGTATATGTCTTGTGATATTTTAAGTTATAAACTCCTCCTGGCAGAGTCTCCATCCATGCAAAATCCTGTATTTTACAAGGTCTTTGGCTGCTTTTGTAGTATGGGTTTGAGATAACAGCTCTGTCCTGTTTTAACACTTCAGTAATGTAAATTGGCTTTCCTAGCTTGAATTCTCCCGTTTGCTCTCTCCCAGAGGGTAATTTTACAAAGCTCGTGAGCGAATTCCACCTGAGCATTTCAGGATGTTGCGAGCATCACTGAAAGCCGTTGTAAAAAGGTTTGGTCTGGTTTTATTTCACAAGTGTATTTCAGAGCTCTGAAATTCAAACCAGCCTGGTAAATTGCCCTAAATGAGCACCAAGTGCCTTCTTGTGTAGGAGAGCCTGGAAGGCAGCTGAGAAGCCTTCAGATAAGCAGGGAGATGTGGGCTTGGACCACGGGGAGTGGAGCTGACCTGGCAGAGGGGCCAAACTGGTTGCTTACAGGCTGATTTAATAGATGTGACCATAAACCGGGTATGGTGGAGTTGGGGGACAGACGCAAGGTGTGGTAGTTTGTCAAGCACTGCTCCAGGATCCTCCAGGCTGGGCGATTCGGAGCTGATCTGGCTCCACTCCCCTGCTAAGCACAAGGCGGGGATAAGCTTTAATAGCTGATGTGGGGTGGGAAGAAAAGCAGGAAAAAAGGGAGTTTCTCTTCTTAACTCCTAATCTGCTGTTGGCTTAAGAAAACAGAAAAACAAGCGACCTAAGACCTAAGCGCAGCATGCACGTGCGTGGCCATGCACGTCAACAGCCAACCTGTTGAATTTGGTGTTGTAGGAAGTAAGCAGCGTGCGCAAGGTGGACAGGTTGGTTTGAAAAGTTAATCCTGTTATAATTAAAAAGTGTTGTAACAGCAAAGTCGCAGAGTCACAAATCAGAGGGCGAGATGACACCAAGACCTAGAGTGTGTCAAGTCTTGCGAGAATGGGACAGGAGTAATATGCATAACAAAAATAATCCAGCCTCATGCTTAAAAGAGTGGAGCAATAATCTGAGAGAGCCGGGGAAGGTTTCTCTCCCAGTCCAGCCGACAAGGTGTTTGGCCTTGAGGAACTTCAGGCGAGAAGAGTATCATGTCCAATCAAGGACACAAAATCCAAACAAATTAAAATGCATCTGGACTAATGTGCAGTGATGTGCATGGAAGTTAAAAGTGCTTCCTGACCTTTACAGGGATTGTTTTATACCCTGGAGCATGACATTTTATTACTCTTGCCTTCTACATAATTTATCATAGAAAAATATTATTTTGGCTATAAAATTATTCACCTTCAT
The DNA here is from genome assembly GCF_000690835.1 of Fulmarus glacialis. Taxonomy (NCBI): domain Eukaryota; kingdom Metazoa; phylum Chordata; class Aves; order Procellariiformes; family Procellariidae; genus Fulmarus; species Fulmarus glacialis. The sequence goes on from NW_009231850.1 coordinate 5,873, forward strand.
TTTAAGCCCAGCAATAGTATTTAACTTTCTGATCCTTTTTGAAACTAATTTCCCCGGGCAAATTACACACTGTGCCAAGAGATTCCTTTGGCTTTAAATTTTCCTGCCATTAATGTCACAGAATGGGACATCACAGCTCAGAGGGTGATCATTTTTTTGATAACCTTGAAAGCAACAGAGTAGAGCACCTTGTCGGAGTTGCTCTCACACAGGTTTTCCAGTGGAAATTATCCCAGTTTTTCCTGTGCCAATTATCACCGCCACAACAGTCTGCTTTGCTGCCCTGCTCTGATCCCCTTAACCTGAGCTAGAAGCCGTAATGACAACATTTCTGGTTTCGCCTGAACCCATTATTTAGGCACTGCGCAAACACATGGTGAAAGGTGATTTCTGCTGAAAAAAGTTTTACATCTGAAGCCTTCGTGCTGTGTTCGGGAGAAATTCTGGACTATATCAACAAAAAGGGTTTTGGTTTGGCTCTACCACGCTCCGTGCTGAGCACCCAGGAGATGCCAGGTGTGATTCAGGCAGCCGACGCAAGTCGATAGGAGGGAAGCGAGACACAGCCGAGTGGGATGCACGAAAGCCAGGCTCAAGGAGCTCTCCGAGAGAACCACAGGGCTAGAGAAATCGTGGAGCCTTTGAACTTGTTGTTGCCATAACAAGAAAAAATAACAAATTTGGTTGGAATCAAACTGATGTGGAAAACTCAGTGAGGGGAAGGTTGGTGAAATGATTTATTTTGGTCACTTTGTCCTTTCTTACTCCTTTTGTTTTCCCAGTTTCAGAGCTAAAAGCTGTTTTTAAAGCTTTGCTCATGCAGCATGGAAATTAAATGTTTTCTTTATCAATTAATTGATCAGAAGGTTTCAGAGTTTTCCAAATTCCAAAAGCTGAAACCTCAGGGGTTTTCTGAATACTCACTAAATACCTGCACATGCAAGAGTTATCCACCTGCAGACAAGTGCAGTTTTCCACAAACGTATTTGCTAGAAAGAGGGGAAAAAAACCCAACATCATCCAACTCTACCAGTCCCCCAGAAACGCTGAGAAGACGACCAGCTTTCAGTCTCATTTCTCCTACAAAATGCAGTTCCTAACTCCGGACCAGAGGGAGATGTTTCCTCTCCTTGACGTCTGCCACTGTAATGCTCTCCTGATGTCCAGCCCTACGCCACAGCCTGCCTGGTTTGGCCCCAGGTCTCCTGAACCTCAGCTCCTGAGCAGGAGGGCCCTTAAGAGACCAACATGTCCACCCACGCACCCCAAGGCTGGGCCTGGAGCTAGATCTTTCCTGATAGCTGCTTGACCAACGTGGCGATGGGGACCAGACACCCACGGCATGGCTTTGTGGAGTGCTCTTCAAGCAACGTGGGGCTGGGCCACAACAGGTCCCACTTTGAACCAGACAGCATTGAGCTCCGAGCTCCTGGGGAAGTTGCTCTTTTTTTTTTGTCCAAAACAAGGAAAGAACCCTTGTGGTGGAGGAAGAGCGAGGCTGGAGGAACAAACAGGCGGTTAATGTATTCACCTTGTCAACCCAGCTCAATGGGCTCCCTGCCCTGATGAATATTGAAGAATTTTATACAAATTGGAACTGGTTCAG
>NW_009231850.1:7508-13277 GCF_000690835.1 Fulmarus glacialis
CCTGGTCGCCGCTGGGGCCCTTCCCTCCACGGGAAGGGAGGGCAGTCCGCAGGCTTGCTCAAAGGCTTGAGGGGCATGAGCACCCCTGTTTCTCTTCGGGGTGAGCTGTGGGAGATGCAGGTGGCTGGGGGGGTCCCCAAGAAGGGTGATTGTGGGGGGCCCCCCAGGCCAGTGGGATGGAGTGATGGCCACCTGCAAAGCTGCTGGGCCCTGGGTGCTGCAGGGATCTCGTGTGCCATAAGCTAGAGGGGTTTGCACGTGTCCGGCCACAGAACCGTAGTCACCAGGCATTTCCATCGCTGGAAGTGCCAGCAAATGCAAAATGTAGGTGCCTCAGGGGAAAGGAGAGGGCTGAGCAGCGTCTGCAGACGGGGTGCTGACTAGGAGCTCAAAACAGCAGTAGAGCAGGGAAGTCCTGTGGAGGAGCCGACCATTTCCCTCCAAAGAGCTCAGCTTTGGGGCAGCGGTTGGGGTCTGCAGAGGCACAGTGCTGTTCTGCATTCGCCTTTGGAGCTGGTCTCTGCCCGAGCAGGCCTGTCGGACACATGATGGCACATGACGGTGCCTAAGCAAGGACAGGGCAGCCACCTCTGAGGCTTTACTGTGCCCTGAGAACTTGGGTAGAGTTAACTCTTGGAGCCTAATGCGGAAGACGATGGACCTGTCTGCCACCTAAAACCAAAACATTTCACAGAGTCGGCTTTTAACCCAGATGGAAAAAGGCTGACACTACAGAAGAGCTTGGGGTTGCTCTCTGGGTGACTCTGGGAGTTCAACAGAGTCTCTGATAAGAAATAAAGTTTTTTAACAGGTGTGAGGAAGTGCTTTGAGGCCAAAGCAAAAAGGTTATGGGTTGGTGGACACGCCAGGATTAACCCTTGACAAGGTAGGGAGAATTTTCCAGGAATGAAGCTCCTAGAGATAACCAAAGGTCTTGCACTAAAGCTGTGGTTGACACCAAGAGTTCCTCTAAAGAAGAGGACTGAGGCAGAGGGACAAGCAAGGCTCAATGGAGCGGGAGCAACAGCACTGTTGTGGCTACCTCCACCAGCCAGGACAATGGCAGAGCAGGGGAAAAATGCAATCAGTGTCCCCACAGCCTGGCTTTGCAAAGGCTCAGCAGAATTTTGCAGACGGGTGATTAAAAGGATGATGGTGAGACTACAAGCTCAGGCAGAGTTTTCATGGGAACATCAGATTTTGCTGCAGCAAAAAATAAGGACTGTCAGCCAGAAAGCAAGGAGGGCATTACCAGATGTCATCTTAGATGCTTACGTGGAAGTAAGTGCTGTGAGCACTGCTACCAGTAAAAAAAAGAAAGCTACATGCAGAGAGAGAAAAACAGCTGAACTATGAGATTCATAGTAATGAATTTACTTCCACAAAAGAAATATGCAGTCTATCCAAGTAGGTTAATAAATGCTTGGATCGCATTTGATCGAAAGGAGCAATGCTTAGTGTGGTAAAATGTGCTGAGCCCCTGATCTCGTCTCTGCGACGCCGTCATGGAAAGAGCAGAGGACAGAAGTGGGTGAGGGGGAATCTGAAGACAGCTTTCAAGGGGCAGGGAATCGCCCAGTCCCCACCTCGGGGCAGAGGTTCAAAGATGCTAACACGTCACTGCTCTGAGGTGCATGGAGTGAACAGGAGAAAGAATGGACGAGGCACCAGCTCTGGTGGGAAAGACGAGGTCTTTCTCTGAGGTACAGGTTCAGGCAAGAGGTGGGTTCTGTGGTGAACTTAGCAGATGGGAGTTCGAGCAGTGCTCGCTGCTGGAGCTCACAGCTCAGCACGTTAACTTGGACTGCCATTCATCTGGGATTAAGTTAATGCCAAGCTGTGACCTGCAGCACCTGAAGCATTTGCAAATGCTCCCTCCTACTGACTGTGTAATGGGGAAGGCCAAGCCTTTGACAGAGGGACAAGCAGAGAGCAGGGAGGTGGAAAATGCTGAAATCTTCCCATCTCGAATGGCCAGAGTGTACCTGTGGGCACCCTGAGTTTCCATGTGCTCAGGGAAGGGATCTTTCACCGTAATCTGCAGGGGGAAAAAAAAGTTTCATGTCTTCATTTTGGCCTGTGTTGGCTGAAACCACCCATAAACCGCTAATTGCAACTGCTAAAAGGGAGCTGGCAGACATGAAACTTGCCCGGATTACCCAGATTTACTGTTTTATGGATAGAAATATGATTTTCAAACTGACTGTGGGGCTGGGTGAGAGCTGGTGTCAGACGGACAAAGCTGCAGTGTAGCAGAGCCCAAAGACAGACATTTTTCATAGCAGTTTAACTCTTAAAAAGTAAAGCAAAAGGACTGTTGTCTCTCAGACAAAGCACAAACAATGATTTCTAGAGCAACAACCCAGGATGAGAGTGTAAAGACAGATTTATACAGATTTTTTCATAATAGTTTGTCAGGCATGGCAAAATCACAGGCCAACTCCAGCAAAAGGGCTTCACATTTGGGACATAAGAAGAAAGGACCACTCGGAGTGACGGACTGGATTATGTTGATGACAGAAGACTAGATGTTTTTCCTGAACTGTTATTCTCACTTCTGTGAGATAGCCTTACTTGTTAAATGGATGATTCCCCTACCTCAGAGTTATGCTAGTAGAAAGGGTGGTCTCGACACACGATGGGCAGGATGTTGAGCAGTTCACAGTAATGTCCATGTTTGCATCCAGTCCCCACTGGACTCTGTTCAATAAGTAGGTAGGAAAAGGCTTTAAAATAATGAATACATACTGAAAAGGAAAGGAGAATCAGGTCTGACCAGTGCTTAACTTTAAATGACAGGATGGCACCTACAAAACATGGCTAGCCACCTCCAGATACTTTGTTTTGCATAAATTGAAGCAAGGAGACCACTTGGGATGTTTGTTAGGCTCCGTAGCCCAAGGAGCTAAGGGTTTGCAGAAGTGAACAGACATGTAGCTAAACACAAAACAGCACTATGATTGCGGTCCCAGGGGTTACCACCACTTCCTGAACACAAGAAGAATTCACACGTACAATGAAAATCAGAAGCCAGAAACAACAGTCATTTCACATAAAGTTGCTTCACGATCCCATGAGTGCCGGCTGTGTAAGCAGAGAGACACGCTTGGAGGAAGAATAGGCAGCACGTTCTGCGGCAGCCGGGAGAAGAGAAGGTAACGGGCACTGGGCTTGTCTTTTTGCCTGGGACAGCTTCATTTGGCAGCACACAGGGATGGTAAGGCAACCAGATGCTGGGGCATAACGTTACCAAGAAAAACAGACTCTCTTATTCCCAATGAGAACACTCTGATGATGCCCCGGTGACCCCAAGTTACAGTGCAGAGCTCCTCAGAAGTTCTTCAAACATTGTTAATTGTTCGGCTGTAAGGTTTTGAGGTCACAAGCTATAGAAATGATACTTCCATGTTTTGGCCAGGGATGGAAGGTAGGATCTCAGGAACTGTATCTTTAAGCAGCCTAGTTTGGGAGACAGGAAGTCTGGAAATGGGCTGCAGCAGTGCAGATTTTATTATGCAATTTCTCTTGGAACTAGTCCCTGAATAAAGGAGTTATCCATTAAGCACCTGCTTCACCGTGCCTCCTGAGCACCGCAGCTGAAGTCCTCAGGAATCCATGCAAGGGCTTAACCATCAGCTGGGGGAGCGGGGAGCCGTGTGCTGGGGTCCAGATTGGGAATCCTGGGTGCAAGTTTGCAGTAGTAGGGCTCATTGGCTTGCTATACAATGTCTTTCAAACAGCTTCCTTTCTTCTCACAAAATTCTTCTACTCCGTTTGAGCTCATTCTGTGTTTGGCATTAGCAGTGGTGAGGCCATCTGACTCTTGCAATACCAATACTGAAGGGCTATGGTACCCCGAGCACTGCAGTACTATTAAGCCTTTTGGGTGTTTAATCACAGCCCTGTTTCCAAGGGCAGTGGTTAACAGTCAAGGTCTTCCTCTCCCTCCTGCCATTAACGCGATGCTTTTCTAATCCCATGGCAGGGGGCAACTGGGGCCATCCTAAGGGGACATCGTGCCATGGAGAAGCTGCAGGACACAGCAGCAATAGTATCCTCCTCCTCCCCTACTGCCTGGGGTATAGGATTCCCTCCCTCCAAAGCACCTCCTTTCTCTCCCACTCTGTCCCCAGGGCTCGCAGCCCCCCTCTGATTTCACCGATGTGGCAAGTGTGTCACTTGCTGTAAAGATAGAGGAGCTCTCCCAGCTAATGGGAGAGGAATCATGGCTTCCATGAGTCCTCCCATCTGCTCCCCATTCCCCACATCGAGTATGTAGCATTGCCCTGGCAGGCACACTGGCACACCAGCTCCTGTTACAGTGATGGTGGTGTCAGGGCCTCTTGCTCAGTGGCTGTATGGTCGGAGCTGCAGTGCTGGTGTAACGTCAGTGTATTGCCTAGCACCAGGCGGCGTGAACATCTTCCTCGAGCTAGGTGGTGGCTGTGGGACCGCTCAGGTTCTGTCCCCGGTGGTAGATCTCCATCTTGACTTCATGCCAGAGCTGCAGAGTTATTACAGCAGCAGAGGAGGGGATCATAAGGGGCGCAAAATGCTATGGGGGTCTCCTGGTGTCAGCCGCTCCAGCAAATCCTTCGTTGTCAAGACCACAAGTGACACAATGGGCAGGGCAAGTGCAAAAAGTTTTCCAAGCTGCAGTTCAAAATGCACTGACCAAACTTGTTAAAAAGTTGAAGCAGCAGATAGCGAAGGGCACTACTGTCCTCGGTTGTGCCTGACAGACAATCTGACCTGATTTCCACCACCCCAGCTCCAACAGCAAAACATTTTCCCTCAACCTAAACTGGGGCAAATGCCTTGTATTACAGTAAAACACTGCTGGACAAAAGCTGTTGCTGTCACGCCTGGAGCTGCTGTGAGACACCAAGCGCTGTCCCACAGTGAGCCATCCTAAAACAGGCGGGAACTCGCTGCTTTTGAAGGAAATTAAGGCAGGCATAACCAGAGAGTGCTTACTTGTGTAACTAATGAGTAATACAGTGATAGAAGCAGAGGCCTGTGAGAGACCTCCAGCGTGATTACAGTCAGACCTCAGCAAGGACAGGTACCATGTAAATAAACAAAGAATTTGCAAGTAAATGTAATGAAATGCATGTAAATGTAGAAGTAAATGTAATGAATTCGAGTTTTGCAGTAAACAAAAGACAGACCTGCTCTTTGCAAAAGAAGGTGTCATTATAGATCTCCTTTAAACCAATAAAATGTTGCTGATTAATCCATCTCGGCTTACAGACTTCATCAACACATCCTCAGGATTGTCTCAGCCTGTCCTCGGCTTGTGGCTGCTCCTCGGGGACATATTGACATGTAGGCGATGAAAACAGCCCCGAGCAACCAGTTTGGGTACCAGGAGCTCTGCTGCCACATTGGCACGGCACGACACCAGGGCTTATACGACCTGCTTCTCAGGTTGGGAACCAGTATGGAAATCCACAGAAGTATATGAGCTCCAGTCCCATAAACCTGTTTCGGGCTGGAAAGTCTGTCTAGACAGAGCACAAGACATTTGTAAAGCAAGGCTGGGTCCTGCTGCGCCTTGGGCCTGGGGGCACTGCAGGGGGACCTTGGGAGGGGACGCTGTGAGGGGGACGTTGGGAGGGGAGACTGAGGGGAGGATGATGTGGGGGGCGACTGTGAGGGGACTGAAGGGAGCCTGAACGGGGACACGCTGTGAGGGGGACGTTGAGAGGGGACATTTGTGGCAGGACTGAGAGGGGAGACTGCGGGGACTGAGGGGAGGATGATGTG
>NW_009231851.1:0-694 GCF_000690835.1 Fulmarus glacialis
CGCAGCACCGACACCGAGCCTGGGGGTTTCGGCATGACCCGGGAACCGGCCCCATCCCGGGGGGCACCGAGCCCCGCTCCGGCACCGTGGGGCTGGGCAGGAGGGATGCGGGGGGACCCCACGGTGGGCAGCAGCACCCCAGGAGCCTCGAGGTGCCCCTCCATATGTGCCAGGCCCTCGCCCTCAGAATTGGTGGGATGGGGCCAGCACCGAGATCCTGCCGGTTTCCCTCCCTTTTGGCGAGACGACAAGCCCGCTGCGGGTTTAATTTTATTTGATATATCCATTTTTTTGAAGCCTGTTGCCAAACAACCCCCCTGCTTTTCCATCAGCTGTAATTTTTCCTGCCAGAACACATGGGGTAAAAAAAAAAACCAACAAACAAGCATCTGGCCGAGTCGGGTACCGCACGTGAAGTTTCTCTTCCCCTTCCTCGCCGTGGCCTCTCCGCTCCCCTCGGATCAGCCCCACAGTCATCAAGCGGTGATTTTTTTTTTTTTGGGGGGGGTGTTATCTGTTTTTTTTGGGGTGGAAACCAGCAATTTTTCAGCTGTGGTGCAGTCTTGGAGCTGGCACCCCAGAGCGGAGAGCTGCCCTGGACTTGCGGGGGTCTGTAATCGCTGCAGTTTAGTGAAGAAGTGAAACTGCGAAGAGGAGCGGGATGGGCTAAAACTGCAAAAAAAAGGCCTTTTTT
>NW_009231851.1:844-1061 GCF_000690835.1 Fulmarus glacialis
GTCCCTTTGGAGGTGCTCCCCCCGCTCTGGAGGGTGCTGGATCCTGTTTGGGATTCTCCAGGCTTCATCCATCCGCTTTGCTGGGAGCAGCATCTCTGTCCCTGAGCACAGACCCATTTTTCCCCCCCCTTTTCCTGCATTTAATTCGAGCAAAAGGGATAAAGTCACTGTTCGGTGGAGGAACTGGAGCGGGTATTGCTAGGGGCATATCCCCCCC
>NW_009231851.1:1202-2602 GCF_000690835.1 Fulmarus glacialis
GCGGCCCGAGGGGGGGGAAACCCTGATTAGTGCCCCCCCCCAAAACTCAGCTGATCTTTTCAAGCCGCATCCTTGGCTATTTTGGGGGGGCTGGTCACCTCCTTACCGGCTCAGCTGAGCCGGTTCAGATCACTGATCCGGCAGAATTGTCCCCGTTTGGTGCCAAGGGGGTATTTTGCCAGGGAAACAAGCAGAAACAACCCTGGTTTTCCCCTTTCTCATGCGTTTCTAAGACCCCGCAGGTTAAATAGCGCCGGAGCTGCGCGCGCGCGTCCAAAATCCGCATCCCAAATGGATTCAACCTGGCCTGGTACTGGCTCTCATCCCCCTCACCTGATATTTTTCTCCAAAAAGCATGAATTTGGGGTGGGGAGGGAAGAAGACCACGGCTAACACCAAGGCTGGAGATGTCTGAGACATCCCTGCCAGGGGATGGGCTTTGCCAGCTGGGACGGTGACAGGCCACCCATCCCCGTCCCCATCCTCGTCCCACAAACCCTGACCCCTCCGCTCCCTTTATCCCGCAGGTATCGGGGGCTGACGCTGGTGCTGACCTTCCTCTGCTACACCAGCTACCACCTCTCCCGAAAACCCATCAGCATCGTCAAGGTTAGCTCCAACCTCGCCCCAACCGCGGGGGTGAGGGGACATGGGGGTCCTCGAGCATCCCGATTTCACCCCTTCTTTCTCCCCGCAGAGCCAGCTGCACCCCAATTGCTCGGCCCTGAACCCGAACCCCAGCAACGACTCCAACAGCAGCACGTGGTGCAGCTGGGCACCCTTCGGTAAGGCTGAGCCCCCCCAGTCACCCCAAAAACTACCCTCATGGAAGCCGAGTCGGGCTCCCCCCCTGCCCTAAGCCCAGTCGTGGCCAGAGGTTTTGGCAGGGGGCCGGCTGCTTGTTAGGCACCTGGAGGTAATTAAGCAGCGTCTGCCCTGTGCCCCCGGGCTAAAGGGCAGCAGTGGGTGGCGAAATCGGGGCCGGGATGGGACCGTGTCCCGATGCCGATGGCATCCAGCCACGCTCCGAGAACCCCCATCCCGGGGAGGAGATTTTTGGAGATGGCGGATGAGGACGAGCCAGCGGCCACAGGGAGGGAAAACAAGATGGGGGCCAGGTTGACATGGCTCTAATATTTCTTTTCCAGATGGGGACAACTACAAGGAGCTTTTCGGGGCGCTGGATAATGCCTTCCTGGTGGCCTACGCCATCGGGATGTTTATCAGGTACCCAGGTCCTTTGCAACCCTTTTCCTCCGCACACCAGTATGCACCAGTCTGCCAGGAAAATGGTTTCCATCGGGCTGGGGTCATGTTAACGAGAAAGCAGACGGGTGCTGGGAGCTGCTCGGGATTTGGGCACCGGCTCAGTGTGATTCCACCTACCAGTGGCATCACCC
>NW_009231851.1:2647-2899 GCF_000690835.1 Fulmarus glacialis
CACCGGCTACGGTTGAGTCCCCCTACCAGTGGCATCACCCGTGACGGATCCTGTCCGCGCTCTTCCCTCTCTCTGCAGCGGCATTTTCGGGGAGCGCCTCCCCCTGCGCTACTACCTGTCAGGGGGGATGGTGCTAAGTGGGATCTTCACCGCGCTCTTCGGCCTCGGCTACTTCTGGAACATCCACGTCCTCTGGTACTTCATCGTTGTGCAGGTGCGTCCACGCTGGAGGATACCCAGGCTCTCGATTTT
>NW_009231851.1:3363-3563 GCF_000690835.1 Fulmarus glacialis
GTGCTCCCCGGCTGGAGGATCCCCAGGCTCGCGTTTTTCCCGCCGCGGCCTCGTCCCGGTTTTCCCCGGTGGCTTTTGGGGATCGGGGTGGCCCAGTTTCCGAGCGGGAGAACGCCAGGCATTTCCACTCCCCGCAAAACACGGTCGTGCGTGGCGTGGGCGCCGAAACCACCAGGCGCGCCTGTCTTGCCGAGCAGGGC
>NW_009231851.1:3660-4285 GCF_000690835.1 Fulmarus glacialis
AAAAAAAAAACCCAAACTGAGTGTTTTCTCGACAGCTTTGGGATGGGGGTGACTATTTTTGAGCCCGGCTAGCCGAAACAGTGCAGGGGCTGTGCTCCATGGATCAAATCGGCGCTCGCTGGGTGCCGACGCTGCCACGTGATGCTGCCTATCTCTTGCCAGGGCTGCAATGGGCTGGTGCAGACGACCGGCTGGCCCTCCGTCGTGGCATGTGTTGGGAACTGGTTCGGGAAAGGAAAGTGAGTGTTTCTCCGGCGTGTCCCACCCGGGTCCTTGTCCTTGTTGGCCCTGGTGATGCTGACCCCGGCTCTGTCCCTGCCAGGAGAGGTTTGATCATGGGCATCTGGAACTCGCACACTTCTGTGGGCAACATCTTAGGGTCGCTCATCGCCGGCGTCTGGGTTTCCTCATCCTGGGGTCTGTCCTTCATCGTGCCTGGCATCATCATCACCGCCATGGGCATCATCTGCTTCTTCTTCCTCGTGGAGTGTGAGTGGCGTGATCTGGGCTGTAGCAGATGCCTGGTGTAATGCCAAGATCAGTGGGAACACAATTTTTCTCCTTACCCGTCTCCAAGCATTTTTGGCAACCCCAAATACTTATTTCCAGCTTGAGGCAAGCAGGA
>NW_009231851.1:4305-9939 GCF_000690835.1 Fulmarus glacialis
CTCACCACCACAGGGATGCTCAGCATCCTTTGGGGTCATCCAGGCAGGCTCAGCCCCTGTGCCGCTCGCTCCTCTCAGCCTATCTTTCTAGGAAACATTTGGGAAGCCCTTTGGGATTTTACCAGGGTTTTTTTGCTGCTGGGAAGTGGGTATCCAGAGATGCAGCCCAGCTGTGGGGGTTTCCCAGCCTCACCTCTCTCCCCTGTACCACGAAATGCTGGAGGGAGAGCAGGCAGAGTGGGGCTGGTGCAGGCTCTCATGGAATCTCCTTTCTTCCTGCAGATCCCGAGGACGTCGGCTGCAGTCCACCTCTGCATCACGTGAGTCGAATCGATTCCCAATGGGCTTGTCCTGGGCTGGGTGGTCACTCAGCTTACAGCAAAACAACCGGGGCGTCAAGTCATAATGTCAGAAATTAGAGCGATGTTCAGTTATCACAGAGGATGCTCGTTGCTGTTCCAGTGCAAGCATCCTCTGGGTCACGTCCGAGCAGCAAATCTGATGTTTCAGCCCCTTCCAGCAACAAGAGCCACACCTCCTGCCTTTGGCTTGCTTTTAGATGGCCTCCGACGAGGAGGATGCTGGAGGGGTGACCTCCAACGAGAAGGATTCCGAAGCAGTCACCTCCAATGAGGGGCCGCTGAGCATCACAGGCCAGAGCAGCATGGACCGCTCCAACAGCCCCACGGAGCCAGCCGAGGAGCCCGAAGCCATCAGCTTCCTCGGGGCGCTCCGGATACCCGTGAGTCACGGGATACCCCTTGCATCGTGATGGGGATGGAGGAAAGAGCAAAGCCAGGCCAGCTCAACCCATCAACAGGGTGCCCACAGAGCAGAAAACTGGGGAACAAAATCACCATCTGGAGGAGGCTGGGAGAAGGAGGCTCCTCTGATGTCTTTTCCTCTCCTCCCAGGGCGTGGTGGAGTTCTCCCTTTGCCTGCTCTTCGCCAAGCTGGTGAGCTACACCTTCCTCTACTGGCTGGCCCTCTCTATCATCGTGAACGTCGGTGAGTTTTTGGGGATGGTGAGGTGGGAGCGAGCCTGGCAAGGGCAGCATCTCCTCACCCCTCCCCTCTCCTTCGCAGCTCATTTCGGTGCCAAGGAAGCCGGGGACCTGTCAACCCTCTTTGACGTTGGAGGCATTTTAGGTTTGTAACGTACCCAGGCAGAGAGGGTGGATTGGGTATGATTTGGGGACACTCCTGGCCTTGATGGAAAGTCCCCTCCATGACAGCGCTTTGCCGATAACATCTCTTACCGTAGTGAGGTTTATTCGGCACCTGTAGCACTCAGCAGGCAGCAAACGCCCCTCGCTTTTATTTTGCCATCCAGGTGACCATCGCAACACTTTTCCTTGGGTCTCGCTTGCTCAGGCTCTCCTTTTTCTTATATAAATAATACATTTTGCAAGCATGGAAGGGACCAGAGCTGCGTGCAGGTATAGGGAAACCATCTGCAGTGAGAAAGCGGTGTGGATAAATCAAAGCTCTTCACTCTGATATTACTATATTTAACCTTGGGGGCATCTTGCTGAAAAGATGGGGGATGAAAGAACATCACAGTGCAGCATCCCTTCGGATTTTGGGTTAAGCCAGGGCACAGCTTTGCTGCTGGGTCAGTGTGACTGACACCTGAGACTCCTCCTTGCAGGGGGGATCTTTGCCGGCCTCATCTCCGACTACACCGGCGGCAGAGCCACCACGTGCTGCGTGATGCTGGTCGTCGCCGCTCCCATGGTGCGTTGTCATGCGGGGAAAAAAACCCAATCACGAGGGTTTCCTCTCCTCCGGCTCCTTTGAGTCACAGCCGCCTTCCTCTTCCCAAGCACCCAGGATGAGCTGGTCACACGCTCGGCTGAGACGAGAGCTGGAATCGATCCACGTGCCCAGATGTTCCCGGGGTGAACGTCCAGATCTGGGGGCTCGGAGGGGATTGTATAGTCCTTGACAACTAAAAAAAAACCTTTAGGGGTGTTTTTTTCCTCCCTCCTGCCATAACCCCATTGTGTCTTAAAGCCTTGGGGGTCCCACTGAGCTGGTCCAGCTCTCACCTCTTTGCTCTGCATCCCAAAAGCCCCCGTGCTGATGGCCTCATGCTCGGCCGGCGCTTGGCTGGGACGTCCTTCCCGAGCACCTGCACGGAGCTCATTTGGCTTTGCTGCTGCAAAAACGTGGCTAATTAGCTGTAATCCAAGCCTGGCTGGCTCTGGGTCGCGAGCCTCTCCCCTCCAAAGAAGCTGGCGCGCGCTGAAAAGCAGAGAGGCCGCATCACATCCGCGTCCCCCGATAGTGCCGGCGGGGCAAATTACCGTCTGGCTTCAGCCGGCGGGGAGGCGCACGAGCCTCGCCGGGCCATAAATCGCGGCAGCACCTCTGTTTGCCAGCTGCCAGGTATTTCATCTGGCAGGCAGACGGCAGGACGCAGAGCCAAGGGCGCGCTCGGCTCCCCGTCGTGGCTGGCGCTCTCCTCTTCAAACGCCCCGAAGTGGGGGGCGTCTGCGAAGCTTGACGCCAGTGATAATTCAGGTCCCCACCTTCTCTGTCCTGTCCCGGGGTGCTGCTGCAGGGAAAATGCTTGGGAAAACAGCTGGAATAGCCGTAACTGGTTCATCTCATGTCTCTTTTCCAGCTGTTCCTGTATAACCATGTTGGCCAGAACAGCATCGGCACATCAATAGGTAAGGAGCAACTTGGTGCAGCTGGCTCCCGTCACTGAGGGGGCGATGGGAGATGCTGCGGACTCACCTGCTTTTATTTCTCCTCTTGAGCCGGGCTCCCAGTCCGGGATTTGGGGGAGGGTGGTGCTGGAGGAGTGTTCGCTGCCTGCTGGGTGGGATCGCCGGGGGAAAATGGAGATGCGCAGGAGACAGATGTGTGGGACAGCAATGTCCACACACGGGCCGGGGATGATGGACCCCATGTCCTGCTGCTCCCTGCACTCAAAGATTTAATCTCTTCCTGGGTACTTCCGCGGCCGTCTCGTTCCTCGTAGCGATGCTGATTGTCTGTGGCGCTCTGGTTAACGGGCCCTATGCTCTCATCACGACAGCAGTTTCGGCAGATTTGGTAAGAGGCGCACCTCAGACCCCGCCACGCTGCCCTTGCACACCCAAAGGCTGCTCCCTCTTTCCTGGAGGGACATCTGCTGGGATTTTTACATTTTAGCTTTGTTTTCCAATGCCTCTGAAGCCCAGCGGAGAAAGGAGGGCTGTCACACCTCGTGCTGCAGTCGGCACCATCCCTTAAACACAGCTTTTTTTCCTATTGCTTTTTCACCTTGGCTGCACAACTCTGCTTTGGCCCTGTTGTGTCTCGCTCTAACCACAATCCTGGAAAAATTTGGTGGGAAATCACCTGGGATTGCTGCTTGCTGTTGGCGATCCCGGTTTTGCTGTGGCTTGGCTGCAGGCAGCGTCCGAGTTTGGTCTTCCCGTCCATGGCTGGGTCCAATGCATGGAAATTGCTGCCAGGGGTGTGGGCGGCCTCATGCTAGGATTTGCCAGCTGCAGACCCTGAAGCCGCTTTTCCTCCTTACGTTTTGCTCCTCTGTCCCTACAGGGAACCCATGAGTCTCTCAAAGGAAACGCCAAAGCCCTTTCTACTGTCACAGCCATCATTGACGGCACAGGATCCATAGGTCTGTAACAGCTGGAGGATGCGAAGCGCTAATTTCCCCCGGTGCTGTCGTGCTGGGGGGTCCTGACCCCCTCTCCCCTGTGCACAGGGCATCTCCTAATGTGCCTCGTGCACCTTCGCAGGTGCTGCACTAGGGCCACTGCTCGCAGGGCTCATCTCCCCCACGGGCTGGAATAATGTCTTCTACATCTACATGTTGATAGCAGCTGACGTCTTGGCTTGCCTGGTAGGTCCCTCCCTGGCAGGAGTCGTTTTGCTACCCTGGATATTCAACGGCTCCGTTTTAGCCGCCCGCTCGCCGGCAGTGGGCAGGGACGGTCCTTGGGAGACAGCCGGGCACAGGGCAAATTGGAAAGCCCTGTATCAATTCCAAACCTTTGCCTCCATCCGCTTGGCTTTTCCCAATGACCTCCTTCACGCACGGTTTTAGTTTATGCAATCTTCCCTAGGAAGAGCCTTAAAATTTCTCTCCCGGCGACGGAAATGCTCACGCCGAGGTTGGTGGCTGCAGAGCCATTGGCCCTGTGGCAATCCTCCACCTTTCCTCTTGCAGCTCCTTGCTCGCGTGGTGGTCAAAGAGGTCCATGGGGGGGGCGGCCACAAAGAGGTCCGTGGGTGGTGCGGCCACATAGTGAGGAAGAGAGGGTACGTACGTACTGCCCCGGGGCGGCCTCCGGTCCCACAGTGCCAAAACATGGCGTCGGTGCCGCTCCGGAAAGATGTTTGTTATCCCTTGCTGTCACTGCTGCACCTCCGCGCGGGCACCGCGTCGGGCTTCGCGAGGCCGTCGGCCCAACGTCTCGCTCCTGTGGGCAAAAAGAGACATTTCCACCTCGAGCCAGGGCAGCACCAAGGGATTTTAGCCATCCACACCTCGCGAAACTCTCTTGGTGCTAAACATGCCATCCTTGTGTCTTTGTAGCTCTAGCGTGCAGCTAACAGAGTCAGTGCTGGATGGGAAGTAGCTCGGTGTGAGTATCCCCGCTTGAGCCCTGAGGATTAAATGCAAATGCAAGCCTGATTCACCCCGAATTTGAGTTTCACTTGGCAGGCTCCGCTGATAATTTAAGGGCCGAGATCAAGATTTGGGAATCAAAGGATCAAATTGCGATGGCTGGGGAACAGAGTGCGGATGGGTGGGTGGGGAGCGCGTCCTTGCCTCCAGCTGACTTGAGAAACATTAGCCCAGATGCCCAATTAGCAAAACATTGATTAATGCACTTGAAACGGCCGAATTTATAGGCTGACTTGCCCACCCATGCTAATGAGCTTGATTACACAGAGTGCAGGCTTGCTAATCAAATCAGTGGCCAAATCACTGAAGCGAGGGTGTAAATAATCTCCAAATCAGCACTGGCCTGTCTCCGATTGCCACCAAAGCCCCCCTGCGAGCACTGAGGGGTAAGGGGCCGCAGCCAGTCCCAGTGGTGGGGGTGCCAGACCCCGGACCCCCCGTGAACGTTTGGTCCTTTATGTCTTGTGTTTGCAGGTGAAAGACCAATAGTCTGGGCCTTGCGCTGTGGTAAGTGCGGCCCAAACCTCCTTCTCAGGCCACTGGTGGAGGGCTGTTGGGCTCTGCTCTCCTGTGCCGGGGCTAGCTGGGGCAAGGACTGTCCTGGCCAGGTTGGCAGCGTCCCCATTTGCACCAAAATCCGGCTGTTCTGTGCTGGGGGAAGCAGCTGGCTTGGTTTGTGGAAACACTGCAACACCTTAGAGGGCTTTGGGGAGCACGTTGTCTCTGGAGAAGCTTGTGGAGAGGAGGCGCAAACGCTAGGGTTTTTTTTTGGGGGACGTTTCAGCTTTGGCTGGAGATGAAACGGTGGCTGAATCTCCTCCTTGCGCCTGCTTCTCCTCCAGGCTTGTGGTGCAGATGGGGCTGGGGTTTCCAGGCAGAGCCATTTTCCCTTTCCATCTCTCCGGCAGCACCGCGGCACCCGTCATTGATCCCAACACCTGCCAAATGGCGCCCACTGTGCTCAGCCGCCAACTTCTCTCCCC
>NW_009231851.1:9981-12326 GCF_000690835.1 Fulmarus glacialis
CGGGAGGGAGGAGAGAGGCTGGGGCATGCCGGGAGCGTGTTCGTCTCGGCAGAGCTGAGGCACGGCCCCGCAGGCTCGTACTGCCACCGTGGGTTTGCTTCGGAGGGAGGCAGCGACGAGGAGCAGTCCGAGGGCCCCGGCCGACCAGTGTTCTGGGCCGATTCTTCGCCGTCGGCCGTTTTATTAATAAAAACGTGCAAAACCTGTGTTGCCACTCTGTGCCCTTTCCTGGTGGGGTCAGCCAGGCCCGCGTGAACTTGGGGGCGGTGATCGCACCCTTCTTACTTTTCTCCATGTGCAGCCTCTTGTTTGCAAGCCTGCCCCATCCTGGCACTTGGTATTTCAGGATATCGGACCAGGAGGACCGCACCAAATCACTTAAGGCACTGCCTCACTGACAAAGCGCCACTTATTCTATGTAAAACACATTCCCGGGCTTTTCACTGAGTCGAAATTAATCTGGCTTTGCTCCTCGTCTCATAGCACTGCAAAAAAACCAAACCAAACCAAAACAGCATTCTTCCTGATTATTATGATTCCCAATTTGCACCATTTAGCCTCAAAACAAGGACCCGTAGCCATGCAGCAGCCCCCATGCCATGGCAAACAGCTGCTCGCACACTGTGGCTGCTCTCAGTCCAGCGCGGGCAGCTGATGGTCTTCGTTAGAAGCCTTCCTAATTAGGAGGAACCTTGTGACAGGCGCCTGGGAGCCCCCGGGAGGTTAAACCGGCGCCGCTGGCCTGCCAGCCACACGGGCTCCCCTTGGGTCTGGGAGGCCCCGGCAGCATCACTTGATTAAGGTGGGGGCCAGCTGTGCGGCCAGCTGTGCACAACTTTGATGTGGGAAAAGCTGGGGCGCATGGGGCGTTCGCAAGCCGTGGGGTGCGTTTCCCAGCCTGCTCGCCATCGAGGGATCGCGCCCAGGCAGGCTCCGGCTCTCTGCCCAGGGGAGAGCAGTGCCGGGTGCCAGGGGCTGCGTTTATACCCGGTATAAATCTGAACTCTAATTGACTTCACCTCCTTGGATCTTAACCCAAGGAGAAAACATCTGGGCCTGATGTGATTTTATTAAGTGCTGATTTCATCAGTGAAGGGGAAAAAAAGAAAAAAAAAAGAAGAAAACCTGCTGGTCAGTTGGATCAGCTCCCTGTAAACCGCTGCAAGGCGATGGAGCAGCACAGAAGGGACAGGCAACTTGGTGAGTGGCAGCCATGCGTTTGAGGTGGCAATGGCCTTCGGTCCCCTCCACGCTGACCCGCGGGAGTGAGCGGGGATACTTGATGGGGCTTTGAAAACTTGCTGGTTGCCTGCAGATCCCTGGGGGGAGTAATCAGGAGAAATGATGCGGCAGGCAGAGAAAAGTAAAATCCCCAATTGCGCTTTTTCCCAGGGAAATAACCGCGCCCCAAGGCAAACCCTGATGGAGCCATAGAGAGAGGCGTCACGATAGGGTCTGTCCTCAGCACAGACAAAGGGCTGACATCGCGGCATCCCCAGGCTGCATGGCTCCTGACAAAGGCACAAAGGTCCATGATGAAAGCAAAGATGCCACGCACTGGCCTGAGAACAGTTATTTCAGTGCATGTGTGACTGAGCTTTCGCTTTGCTTAATTGCCATCCACCTTGTGGAGGAGGACAGCCAGGCTTGAAATACATTTTCAAGCAAAAAATCCCACAAGCCCTGAACACGCACAGGGGCTTATTGCAAAAACAAGTTGTTTTTTTTTCCTCTTTCTTCCTTTTTTCCCCCCACCTCCTGCCTGTTCTTTCAACTGCTCATAGTTTTTCCGGGACAAATTTAGGCCTGGGCCACGTCCCACTCGTGTTTGGAAAGTCTGAGCAGCTCTGGCTGCGCTGCCGGCAGCAAGGAGAAAGGGCAGACGGCCCACGGCAGTTTTATACTTAAAAACCCCGTAAGGAGCCAAATGCCAAAGAAAACCCCAGATCTTGCTGAGATTTCGGAGATTGAGAGGTGGGCGGGAAGGCAGTGGGGGATCCCTTGGGTTTGCCCTAGCCAAAGGACTGTTTAAATCGAGCCAAGCTCCTCCGGGAGAAGTCTGCAACTCACCTCGTCTCGTTCCTCCGCCGCCGGAGAAGGGGCTGCTGCTTTTCCCCCTGCCACGAGCCCCTTCCACGCAGCATCGCGGGGTCTGGGCGAGCCAGGAGAGCACGAACACGCGTCCGCTGCTGTCCTGCGGATGGGAAAAAACATCACGCCTGAAACGAGCTCGTTAGGAGTCCGTTTGGTAAATACAGAGCCTGGGTGTTTTTCTATAGGTGACACCGTTTCAGCTGAGCTTTGCCAGGAGGCAGCCTGGGAAGGAGTTACACATATTTTGGAGG
>NW_009231851.1:12403-18001 GCF_000690835.1 Fulmarus glacialis
TGCTGTGAAGGTGAAGAGGTGGCTGGGGCACGGTCCGTAATTACCTATGCAAGGAGCAGCCGGTGAACGCTGAAGGGCTTTTTAATTAGCAGCCAAAGGCAAAGCGGGATTCAACAGCAGGGAAGCTGAAGTCAGCAAAGTCAAGGTGGAAATAAGAGGCCAGCTTTTACCAGTGAGGGTAATTAAGTGCCGGCAGAGCGCAGCACGAAGCGTGAGGAATTGCCGTCATTCAAGGACCTTAAATCAAGGAGAGGAGTTTCTCCTGCAGACACGCTCTCCCTCCATCCCCGCTCCTGCACTGCTCACCGCCTGGCCTCGGGCAGGAGGGAGCAGTTGCCCTCAGGTCGCGTGAGCCTGTGATGAGCCGAGTACTGGCATCTCTGCTCGTTTCTAATGAGCCAGGCAGGGAATTTAGGGGGGAAAAGGGCTGTTTTCCCGCCTGACCTGAAAGCAGTTTGGCCACTCTCTTCCTGGTGCACGCGATATCTTGCACAAACATCCCTTTTGGCACGGCAGGTTTCTCTCTCTGGAATTTAGCATGATTTTTCGCCGGCACTGGGCTGGCACCTCGGTACGGAGCACCCGGCACTGTGAGAGGAAAGCTGGGATCATTTGCTCGCAGTTTTGGGAGAAAGCTGGGCTGGAGCAGGGCTCCTTGGCTATAACATCTCCCACCAGTGACTGAGAGATTGGGATTTAAGCCAAACCTGCCCTCCTGCTACACATTATTTGCAAAAAAAAAAAAGATCAGGGTGCTATACGGAGGCGGATGTGCTAGCGAGAGGTTATCCTTCAGGAGCTGAAGGGGTGGGTGGGGGACGGCAGCAAAGAAATCACGATTTAGGGCTTGTTGGAAAGCAGCTCCGGCTCATACCAATTCCTTGACGCGGTCTTTCCTTTCCCAAAAATAAACAGGAACCGTCTGGAAAGCCCCTGTGCGGGGAGGAGCAGAATCGCCCAGAATAAATAAATACACGGAGAGAGCCCGGGTTGAGTTCATCCAGCCGGTCGTTCCCTGCTGCCAAGGGTGGCGAAGGATGAGGATGGAGCTTGAAATGTCTTGGGGGGGCGAGAGCACACGGGGCTCTTTCCCCAATTGATGAGATTTTTGGAAAAGCGCTGAAATGGCCCCTTCGTGCAAGAGCCACCGCGTCCCTCCTGCAGCGTGCCTTTCCGCTCTCCCCTAAATACCCCCGCACAATAAGCCTTTTTACTGATTTTAGTTACAAACAGATTAAAGGGACGGAAAAAGCAAGTATCTTGGGTTTATTTATGGCGTGAAACTGGAAGAAGCTTCACATTTCTGCTTTTAGGGTTGGTTTTTTTACTGCCCCAGCTGTTTTTGCCGCTGTTTCCCTGTTCGTCGGACTTGAAGCCTGGCAAAAAGCTGCTGTCTCCGGCTGGCACAGTTTGCTGCTGCGGCCTCACCGAGGCTCTCCAAATCAGGCCGCTGCTCTCACACAAGCACGGGGAATAAAGACACAGCAGGCATGGAGCCGGAGTGAGCTGCAAAACTAGCTCCGGGTTCATAAATGTTATTAAGATGATGAATTAAATATGAATTTTGTTTCAGGCATAACTTCAAAATCACCAAGAGACCCAACGCGCTTGTGTTGCATAAATGCTCGGCATGTTCTTAACATGATAGTTCGACTCCCTTGGACATAGGCTTCAGGATAGGAAGGGATTGAGCGTTTATGCGGCTCGAAAAGCAGATACACCTCTCCTCTGCCTTTTTTTGAAGTGTACTTGCACGTTTTTAGCTGACCGAGTTAGGGCTCCTGGGTGCTGGGGCATTTTCTGCAGGGGAATTGTTGTCTTCGAGCCCACTAGCTCTGCCTTATTAATCTTTCATGTCCTGACAGCGATATTTTGTGACTGACAGCTGGCAGGACAGAGCTGGAAGAAGCCAGCCGGTTCTTCTATTTACTGTTCACTATCTTCAGTTCAAAATTAAAAAAAGGCAAAAAAAAAGAAAAAAACCTCTAAAATGGGAATAAACACCCCCCCCAAAAACTGTACAAGAGCTATGAGTTTCTCGTCCTGAGGTTTTTGGCTATATTGCCCCTGAACACAGCTCAGGGCTGCGCACTCGGCTTTAACCTCACAGCAATACTCGCTGCCCTCTCAACCGTGAAAGGCTGAGCGGCTTCATTCCTCCAGGGCTGGAAAACGCGAACCGCAACATAACTCACCTCCCTCAGCTACCCCGGGGCAACTGTGGGAACCTCTCCCGGCACAGTATGGATGGTAAAGGCTCCTTCCCTCCTCCGGAACCATCACACGACACTCTGGGCCAAAATGCTTTTCTCCTGCAAGGAAGTTAAAAGCCTTGTGAGATTTCATGCAAGAAAATAAACCGTCGCCATTGAGGGATGGCTAAGACAGGGCAAAGCAGTAATTATTGCTAGTTAAGTACAGACTTCCAGCCTGCGCGAGCCGCTGCTATCAACAGATTGATTTGCAGCACAAGCGGGAGACAGAGGTATCTGCCAGCTGACAGCTCGGCCCAGCCTCCCTGCGCCGCTTCAGTGGGGCTGTTCCCCTCCATTTCCATGAAAAAATAGGGAGATAAATGGGATTTGATCCCATTACTGCTGCTGAACAACATAAAAAGTGTTTTTTCCCCCCAAGAGAAAAGGTATTGGAGTCGACTACCGGCTCCAGCCAGTGGCCTGCACTAGTGTGAGCAATGGTTTTGTGTTTCAGGGTAGCAGAAACCGTGAGCCTTCGGCTCCCCACCCCAGGATGACAACTTGGGATCCCTACCCGTGTGGGAGACACTCGGGTGTCAGAATGGGCCTGGAAAAACAACAGGCTTTTTCTTGGGCTGGCAGAATTTTTTAGTGCAGGGAGGCGAGACCTGGCTTTCCTCCACATGCTTGCGGAGGGGAGATTTTAATTTGCCCATTTCAGCATTATTTTGCATGTTGTTCCCTCCCCACTCCAAAGCCTCAGGTTTCCAGCCTGGAAAAAAACTCCTCTTGATCCTCTGATTTTAGGGAACAGGGATTACTCCCTCATTTCAAATCCTCCATCAAATGAAGGCAGATCATTCAGCTCCTTCCTGGGAATGCTGCAGAAAGGCTGAACAGGGCCAATTACAGAGACAACAGAGGAGTAAACGGCCAAAGGGACCTCAACGATCCACTGAATTTCCAAAAAAACCCACGTCTGCCACGTGAAAAGGCGGTTTTCAGAGACACTGTCACCAAAGGGTGGCAAAAGAGAATAAATAAAGACTGAGTCAGGGGTTTCTCAGAGAGTTTTATTAAACTAAGGTGAAAAAGGAACGGTTACAAACCATCTCTTGTGGATAACAAAAACAAACCATCTCGGCTCAGTTCAATTCATTGAATCAAGTGTAGTACAAAGTGCATGGATTTAAACTCTCCTGTAAAAGAGGAAAGAAGAGAGAGGTTAAAGCACCTTTGCAGTCTGCAGAGTCCCTGGAAAGGAAGGTGCTTGTGCTCAGTCCAAACTTTGCTTTTAAAGATGAAAGACGCAGCGCTGGGTGCAAGCAACACACTTTGCTTGCTTCGCCGGCTCTTTCCGAGCCCGGAAAAACTCAACGTGTTCACCTCCGGAACAGTCCTCTGGTCTCCCTTCCTGGTTTATTGCCATGAAAATGGGATTTTCCCTTTGCGTGGATTGTTGCCTCTGGCTGCCGCTAGCTGCTGTGGAGCGGTTTGGCATACATCGGCTCCATGAGGTGGTAAATCAGGAGCAGGAACAAGCACCCAAGTAATACCAGGCTCATCATGGCCAGGAGGACGAAGCGGCCGATGAAGAAGGTGTCCACGATCTGCGGAGAGTGGGAAAAATAAAAGACCACAACACACGTTACAGCCTCGGTCTGCTCCAGGAGCCTGGAGGGAGCACGCCACATCCTGGAAAAGAGGACTGTCCAAGAAGATCACCCCAGGAGGAAAACCTTTGGGGTTCCCCCAGATTTCTCCCCTCGCTTTTCATTCCTGACACGGGTGCTCTCTGTGGGAGAGCAGGGTGTGCAACAAACGATTGAAAGAAGTATCCCTTTCCTCTGAAAAAAGCCGCTTGTGGGAAAGCTAATGTGGAGGAAAAGAGCAGCACAGTACCGAGCACAGGGAAGAAACACGAGTCAAAACCTGCAGCAGCTCTCCCCGGCCAGAAACCTCCCAGCGCTGCAAGGAACTGTGCACAATTCTTCCCTTTTAGAAGGGAAATGGAGGGAAAAAGAAAAAAAGATTAAAAAAAGAAGATACAGCGGCAAGGCAAGACACAACGAGAAGCCAACCGCGAGAAGGCTGGTTACGAAATCATCCTCTCGGCTCCTGAGACTACCCCAGAGCTTCGCTCACCCCCGGCTCAGTTTTCTAAAACGCATTAGCACACGCTCAGCCTTGGTGTTGCTGCAGAAAGAGTCTCTTGTGAGCGACGCGTTGGCTCCTTCTGCACGTTTCACTTTTTAATTAGCCAATTAGCAGAGTTTCAGTGCAGAAAGCCCAGGTCATGTATTATTGATAGTCAGGGCAGGTCCAGTCCAATTGAAGATCCGAAAAAATAAGCTTTCCATTTCTGTTGGCCTCCCGGGCACGAACACGCGCTCGGCTGCCCTTCATCTCACTTCCAACCTTTACACGAGCAGGTCCCATGCAAGGCAGAGAAAAGAAAAAGCTTACAAGGATCTTTAGTAGCGATTTACACAGATCAAGAAAAGCAGTAATTAATATGTATTAATAATAGAACAGAGGAAACGGCACCTAAAACACCACAAAACTTTGTGTATTCAAAGCCCAAAGAGCTCTGGGAAAACTCAAGATGGCAGCTCAGGCAGCGGTTGCGCATCAGGTAGCCTGATGGGACCCAAAACTGGGGGAGATCCCCGCGCCTGACAACACAGACAAGGGGCTGCCTAAAAACACAGATGGCTCCAAGCTTGAGCGCGGCAATAACCTACAAGAGAGCCAAAATGCAGTTACTGGGCTTTAAAATAGAAAACAGAACTGGGGGAAAGCGAAAGGCTGCAGAATTAAAAGGGAAAATTATCAAAACTACCTGCCACGTGGCTATCGGCATGGTACATTGGAAGATGGAGGCAGGTGGGAGCTCAGAGAGCCAGGACCCAGCTGTGAAAGGGGATGGCAGAGGGGGAGCAGAAGCTGCTCCAGCTCAGGGCTGGGAGGGAGATAAAAATACGGGTGCGATTCCTACACAGACCCCCTGGGGCCTGGGGATGGGAGAATGGGAGCTAAAACCCCCAGGTCATGAATAACGGCATGTAAATAAGAGATTTTGTTAAGGAATAAATAGATCCCTGCTCTGTGAGCGACACAGCCTGCACCAACAGGAGCCTGCGCCGGTGCAGGAGCCGCGGGAGACCGAAAAGGCTGCGCAGCGCTATCCCTGAGGGAGAGGCACATCCCCGGGGCCTCGGGGCACCCATGCGGGCCAGCCCTGAGGTAAAGGCCTGTCCCTCGATTCCATCCTAAGGTAAAGGCCCATCCCTGGGGCCTTGAGGTGGCAGCTGGAGCCTTCCCTGAGGTAAAGGCCCATCCCTGGGGCCTCAGGGCAGCAGTTGGAGCCTTCCCTGAGGTAAAGGCCCATCCCCGGGGCCTC
>NW_009231851.1:18185-18438 GCF_000690835.1 Fulmarus glacialis
GGCCTGGGGGCGGCTGTGGGGACCAGTCCTGAGGTAAAGGCCCATCCCTGAGGCCTCGGGGCACCCATGGGGGCCAGTCCTGAGGTAAAGGCCTGCCCCTGGACTCCATCCTGAGGTAAAGGCCCGTCCCCGGGGCCTCAGGGCACCCGTGGGGGGCAGTCCTGAGGTAAAGGCCTGTCCCTGGACTCCATCCTGAGGTAAAGGCCCATCCCCGGGGCCTCTGGGCGGCTGTTGGGGCCATCCCTGAGGTAAA
>NW_009231852.1:0-1171 GCF_000690835.1 Fulmarus glacialis
AACCCCCGCCCCCCCCGAATCCCCTGGGGCACCCCAAAAACCCCACCCGGGGCCACCAAATCCCTCCCCGGGGCCACCAAATCCCCTTGAAACATCTTAAGAACATGACCGAGGGCACCAGAACCCAACTGGGAAGCCCCCAAAATCAACTGGGAACACCCAAAACTCAACTGGGAGGCCCAAAAGTCAACTGGGAAGCCCCCAAAACTCAACTGGGAGGCCCAAAAGTCAACTGGGAACACCCAAAACTCAACTGGGAGGCCCAAAAGTCAACTGGGAAGCCCCCAAAATCAACTGGGAACACCCGAAACTCAACTGGGAGGCCCAAAAGTCAACTGGGAAGCCCCCCAAATCAACCGGGAAGCCCCCAAAACTCAACTGGGAGGCCCAAAAGTCAACTGGGAAGCCCCCCAAATCAACCGGGAAGCCCCCAAAACTCAACTGGGAGGCCCAAAAGTCAACTGGGAAGCCCCCCAAATCAACCGGGAAGCCCCCAAAACTCAACTGGGAGGCCCAAAAGTCAACTGGGAAGCCCCCCAAATCAACCGGGAAGCCCCCAAAACTCAACTGGGAGGCCCAAAAGTCAACTGGGAAGCCCCCCAAATCAACCGGGAAGCCCCCAAAACTCAACTGGGAGGCCCAAAAGTCAACTGGGAAGCCCCCAAAATCAACTGGGAACACCCAAAACTCAACTGGGAGGCCCAAAAGTCAACTGGGAGCCCCAAAAGTCAACTGGGGACCCCCCAAAACGCAACTGGGAACCCAAAAAACCCAACTGGGACGACCAGAACCCAACTGGGACCCCCCCTAAAACCCAACTGGGAATCCCAAAACTCAACTGGGACCATCAGAACCCAACTGGGACCACCAGAACCCAACTGGGAAACCCAAAAACCCAACTGGGAAGACCTGAACCCAAAGGGACCCCCCTGAAAACCCAACTGGGAACCCCAAAACCCAACTGGGAATCCCAAAATTCAACTGGGACCTCGCAAAACCCAACTGGGAGCCCAAAACCCAACTGGGACCCCCCAAAACCCAACTGGGAGCCCCAAAACTCAACTGGGAACCCCCCCAAACCCAATTTGTTTCCCCAAAACCCAACTGGGAACCCCAAAAATCAACTGGGAATCCCCAAAAACCCAACTGGTTTCCCCAAAATTCAACTGGG
>NW_009231853.1:0-29039 GCF_000690835.1 Fulmarus glacialis
CTGCTGCCTCCGCCGCCGGCCGCGGCCGTGCTCCCGCAGTTTCTGTAGCGCAGTCCCGGCGTGAGAAGTGCTTTCAGTGTTTCCTCATGCGGCTCTTCCAGCAGGGAGAACAACAAAAGGAGGTTGAAGAAAAAACGGAGGGAGAATTAGGGCTTTGACTACCTTTGTCTGGTACCTCAGAGCCTGTGGCTTTCTCTCTTGAACGGCAAGTACTTTACAAAACACTGATGGGTGTAAAACAAACAAACCAGTACTCTGGCTGCCACAGTTACATTGTCCAGGGCAGTGGAGATGCACAAGCGTTGGGACCTCCTTCCACAGTGGGTAGATCTACCTTGTAATGTAGGCTGAGCTTTCTTGTGGTTTTTTTTTTTGCGTGTGTGGTCCCCCTCCCCTGAAAGTAGACCAAGAATCAGAAGCTTTGTGCTTGATCCAGTCTCCATTCAGAGCAGTTGCGGTAGGGCCTGGAGACTGTGTGGAGATTTCTTGGGATAGGATGGCATCCTTTAGGGTTGTTAGGAAGGGTGCAAGGAGTAGAAGGGAAGCAGGAAAGAGTTATGACAAGATTAAGTTTTGCATCATGCCAGCCTGAATGGTGGAGATGAAGGCTGAAAGGCCTGCAGGCAAATTAGTTGCCCAGAGAGGATTTTGTTGGAACTTAGACAAGTTTTTTCTATATATTAAAGCCAATTTTCTGTCCATGCTTGTGTTGCATTGTCAGTGCATTGTGAATATATCTGAATTGCAGGAACAATGCCTGTCTCAAAGTAATGATATGTTAAGTGCTAGTACCTTGTACAGTGGCTGATACCTCATACTTTGGTTGAGACATGTTATTTTAGAAAGCTGCTCAGTTCATGGTGACCAGATAGGTCATCTGAAGGTAACTATAAACTGTGTTGAAAATAGATTGTGCCGTTTCTGCCTGAGGAGATGCTAGCCAAAGAGATGAATTATCCATGTTTAAAATTACGTCCGCAGTCTCATTCATTGCATGCAGACTGAGTGTATGTATAATCACTGCAGCATCGGGCAGAACACCTGTCACCTCAGGGTCTCCATCAGTGTTTATGTTATCATCCCATTTGACAGGGGGTTTGCTGGACCGTGGTGACACATTTGGGGATGTGTGGGATGCCAGCAGTATCGGCTGTCTAACCTGTCAGTCGCTGATTGTTTGCTTCACAAACCTCACAAAACTGTGAACCCTTACGCTGAATATAATTGCCAGCTGCTTTCTTAACTACCTTTTCTGCGAGGTAGATGCAAAAGAAGAGTAGTGTTTGAAGTACAGTAAGATCTCCTGCTGTGCCTCCTTCCTGGCGGTGGAAATGTCTGAACTGCCATGATACTAAGTAAAAAAGGACTAAGTGGTAGCTGCTTTATCATCAAAGGACAAGTTTTGCATGAAGAGTAATCATGAGCAAAAACTTGGTGCCAAAGGCGGAAAAAAAGATGATAAACAGCAGTTTAATCCTCTTATTTGGAATATTGGCCACTTTTAGCCCACCATAGCCCATCTTACAGGATGTAAACAAAACTGTTGACTTCCCATTGACTTTGTCCTGCAGCAGGTTCATCGGATGCCCTTGTGGAGTTGAATGTGACCTCGTCTGTTCCTTAAAACAGTGTGTGGGCTTTGCCCATGACCCTCTGTTCACCGTTTGTCCACTGTGTATGTATGTAGTTGAAGCATGTGGCCGAGCAAGCTTGCTTTGGTTGATTTCAATGTAAAACAGGGAAATGTACAACAGCGATTCGTCAGCTGAATCACAAGAGCTCATCTAATCATGCCCTTGTGAGGACTACTGCATGTAAGGCTCCATTTAAGCTTTCTTTTTAAACTCAGTAATGCGGAGATGGTGGTTTTGTCAGCATTCTTCACCAGAATGAAGTAAATGCTTAGGATGATTTCTTTGCTTTCAGTCAATCTCATTTCTTTTTAGATATCATGTGAGTCTGTTTATGCTTGAACCTCATAGAAAAGCAACATTTTCAGGAACTGTATCAAATGTTTAATATTATTGTTGTTTTTGTTGTTACTGTTATTATTGTTATTAACAAGTGTCAAGAGGTAAGGAAAGACACTTCTTCATGCTCTTTGCTTCTACCATTATTTCAGATTATGACTGCTGATTAGTGAATTACTATCAGCACCCATTGTATTAGTGTTTAGTGAGGAAGTCAGTATATTTCACTGGTTTATACTGGTTTAACATATGTTTGGCGTTACATGTTGTCTTGATTGTCTGCAAAACCCCCTTTGTTTCTGAGCAAATTGACATGTACTTTTCCCCTCTTTGACTATGTGAAATGGTGGTCTAAGAAGGCAGGTTCCCTCTAGAAATTGATAGCACCATGGAAACACACAGGCTGGAGGTACAAACAAACGTTCTGTTGTCACAGAGTGGACTACAGGACGTTACCTTGGATTCAGCCCATACTGACTTTAGCTGTGGCCTGCCACGTGTTGTTTATACTACTTTCTCTCACTTTCTCTCCCTCAGAGAACACATTATTTGTTCATTTGTGCTGTACTGGTTTGTATTTCAGCATTTTTATTTCTTTAGTTTTTGCTCCCATGCTGATGAAGAACACTTAGAAGACAGCAGCACATGAATGAAATCTGAAGGCACCATCAGAAAGCCTCTCTGTGCCTTTCCCCACCCCACTTATTTAGAAGGGACTATGGTTCAGGAGCACTGAAACGTTTAACAGGTCAGTGACATGAGTAGCTTCACAGTTTTTAGCACGGTGTATGGCACTTCTGCCTCCTTCCAGTGCTGCTTAAAATTTTCAGCTGAGGCATGTTTCTGTATTGGTGTGATTATTCCAAGTTAACATCATACATTTCTGGTGCTTCACAGAAAATTGAGAGATTATTTTTGACTGGTCCTTATCACTACACTCCCTTTTCTCATTTTTCAAGCTGGGATTCTCACATAAGTATCTGAATTCCTCCTTAAATTGGATAGAAGCAGTACTGCTGAGGACAAGCTGTTGAGTTTTAAGATTAGTGAATACTCTCTGTATCACTGAGAAAGAAATGAATTAAGATGGTAAATCCTTTTTAATAGTTACGATGCTAAACCCACTATCTTTATCTTATATCTGGAATGCAATAGACAGGAACTTTTAATCAGTGAAGTAGGGCTTACTGTGTGATCACATCAGCGGGTAGCTGACATTAGCTGCCGAGCAAGAAGGCAGTGGGTGTGTGTGTCCATAGATAGGTGTATACACATAGCTGTTAGCAGGAGCAGGTTGTGACTGATACTTAAGTGCAGAAGGGTGCAGTGTGACTAAACGTCGGCTAAGCGCTGGTCCGAGCTTCCTTTCGAGAGTGAGCTGCCCACGCTGAAGGCGGGTACCAAGAACCCATTTCTGCCTGGGCGCCGGAGTTCCTTCCAGACTGGTCACAGATCCATGGCTGTGTTCATGAAGGCGGCCAGACTGCCCATAAGTGCGCTGCAGAGCATGTTGTGCCTAGTCCACCGGTATCCTGATTTCAGCTTTCCCCGTCCTGTATAGACACTGTGAATGCAAGCTGCAGTTAGTGAGCTATGTGTGGAGAACGCATGTGGGTCATAGGGTTTGAGGAGTCAGCTCATGTGCCTTGCCCTCTTCTTTGCCATCATGAGCACAGCTGATGTATGTTTTGAGAAGGCTGAAGAGGACAGAGGGTCTGCAGAAGAGGTACCCATGCCCACGTATCTTTTGAGAATGACCCATCCCAGAACCAACCTGCTGTATTCACAGTGGTGCGTATGCACCTTGGTGTCTCGGTCTGACAGTCCAGAAACAGAGGCACTGTAATTCTGTGGGCATTTAACAGCTGTGGTCTGGCTTAGAGTTATCTGTAAATATAAAAACAATTAAGCCAGAAAGCTGGACGTGCACAAACTGAATTAGTGCTGAAGACAGGAAACGACTTCCAAATATTTGACTTCTAAGCTTGCTATGTCTGCTTTCATATCTGTAAAATGGGGATAATACTATTACTCTGAAGGTATTGTAAGACTTCAAAATACATGTAATTCTTTCTCTGGTTATCATATGGAAGAAGAAATTTCAGAGCTTTTTGGAAACGGCACCTTCACCTTTCTTTAAGGTTAGGGTTGAGTACAGATAAGAAGTGCTCTTCAGTGTGATTGTAAAGCCTGGAGAGACCATCTGATTTTATTTCTTTTTTCCTTAGCAAACAGCTCGCATCCTGGTACAATTTCCCCAGAACGTGTAATCTTTAATTCACAAGGAAGCTGGAATGTGCCAGCAGTAGGTGTCTGTCGTCAGAATAAACCTGAGCACACGAAGAATTTCTCCCGTGGGTAGCGGTGTGGCGATGGAGTGGCGAATCCTGCCCCCGATTGGCTGGATCTGCTGCCCGTCACGCTGCCAGGCAGAGTGCGGGCGCCCGGCTGCTCGCTGGACCAGAGGAGCAGATGTGCTGGGTTTGGAGGGACTGGCTCTCTTCTCAATGGAAAGAAACGCTGCCCTTAGGTTCCTACTGCTTTTTTTGAATGTGGGATTCGCAGCGTCTATGGAGCAAATGATTGCGACAGAGGATGGCAGGTCAGTAATTGAGTGTGTATCCACAAACTCTGTTGGTGGAGTTGAGTGCATGTTTTAAATGTTGTAATTTGGTCATTTGTGCTCTGTGGAAGGAGATTCAATCGCAGTTTAGAATGTCAGGAGGTGATTTTAATTTTCTTTTGAGGTTTGAAAACACCTGGGGCTAATACAGAAATGAATTATTTTGAAGCCTACACTGCATTAAAAATGTAACTTTAAAACAATTTTATAAACAATACTAGAAATGGTTTTAAAATGAGTATTTTCTGGGCATCTGTCATATATTTAATTACATTTTAATGACTCTCACACTGACTTTCCCTGGTCTGTGTAAAAACGAAGTTATAAATAGAATGGGGGTATGAAACAGCAAGGGTATGAAAACCACTCCAAGAAACATAGGTGCTAAAATATTCTACTTGTGTAGAATGAATATTTGAAACATGAATTCGATATTGCAAAGAGGTATTAAATTTAGGAAATTGCTAGAGATTTGGATTTATCATTGTTTATAGTGCTATTTTCTTCTCTAATGAAATATAAATAGGAAGCCCAAATCACAGCAGGGGAAGGAGAGGACTCTCTAGAGCCAAGCATTACAAAAGTGAAAACAGCCTAGACTCTTATTAGTTGAATCATGCCCCAAAGTCACTAATAACACACAGCTCAAATGTGCTGATGAAGATCACAGCTGGCAGTAAAATCTGTGCATTTAAGGCAAGGAGGACATGTGGTGATTTGCTTAAGCTTGTATTAAGAGATCTGGTAGTCAGTTACCAATAAATACTACAATATGTTTTCATTTAAATAGCTTATTTGCTGTTCTCCTCTGCCAGTTTTCAGATTTGTTAGTGTCTTCTTAGTATAATTGCACTTTTCTGCAATCAGATCAAACTCTGAGAGAGAGCAAGCAGTGGAACACTGCACGAACTTTATTCTAATAGATATTAAGAAATGAAGTTGCAATCTTGATGCCAGTGAATTGAATGCTTATTTTGCCTTTGCATTCAGTGGAGGTGGGATCGTGCCTGCGCAGTGTTAATCTGCTAGAAGTTCTGTGAGCTCAATTTCTTTTTTTATATGAAAAATGAAAGCTCGAGTGTCTTGTCGTTCTGATCCAGTTCTTAGTGGACATCCATTAAAGTGCAGATCAAACCCCAGTACTCAGTATATTGTAAAGTAATTATGTAAATCTGTCTCCCTGTGTCAAATCACACATGAGGCTACCAAAACAAGACATGGAATACTTAAAATTTAAGAACTATAGGAGTCATGGGCTTTGTAGATATTTCTTACTGATAGAACTTAAATAGATACATTTAAAACTTAATAACATTTTTTGTTAGGATGTTTCTTAGAAGGAACTGTCTTTTGCCCTGAATCTCAGCTCCCAGGCTTACACATTTATAATTTTAATAACTTCATTGAAATTACTTATGACCAACGTCCCTAGGACTACAACGAGTTCATTGCTACCACGCGCTCAGCAAGCATTCATCATCTTTCATCATAACTTTGTTTTTAGTGCGTTTGAAGGTTCACATGTTATTTTCCAATTAAATGTTTCATTAAGCTAATTGAAACTAGTTCAGCAGCCAGTGAGGTAGTCTGCAGCTGGACAATATTAGTATTAGAGTGGTAATTCTGGAGTAATGGAAATACTGCAGTAGAGTGCATTTTGCCATCAGATGCAGTTTGTCAGAGCAGCGATATGAAGAGTCAAAGGCAGTGTGAATATGCCTTCCTTTAACTTTGTGGCGTGAATACTGTCTGTGGCCTCCACACTCGATCGCTGTTGAGAACCAGGCTTATTCACGCGGCTTGTCTGGAGTGGACAAAAGACTGCTCACGTGAAAGTCTTCAAGGGCTGGAGCCTATATGAACTTTTTCAGACAAACAAGCTAGACTTGGTTGTCTTATGTAGATGGATAATGTCATCTGATAAGAGGGAATTTACACTTCTTTATACTTACAATCTTATTTAATTGGGTTTTACATAAAGATTAGCAATCCCAGTGCTTTGTATTAGGGCTAATCCAATTTCATGTGGGTTCCTGACATACTTGGTATGGTAAATTCAACATACAACATACATGTCTGGGTGTATCTGGGCTAGTTATTTACGAATTGGTAAGGAACAATATTAGTCATCAAAACATATACTATGTGTGCAACTGAATTTGAAGTTTTAGGGCAGAGTAGCTGAAAAAAATGATAAATTGAAAAGTTTAGTCTCTAATTCAGTGTGCTAAAAATGATTTGCTGTCACAGATTTCAGGTTTAGGCACTGTTTGCTGATAGTTTTGCAGGCAGTGGAGAAGGCAGCTGTAGTGCTAGCTAGTTTTCTGTCTCTTATACATGTACTTAATATTTTTATGTAAAAAAGGGAATACATATTTTTAATGTGTTGTTATTTTCCCATTTCTTCTTAAAATGCTTTTGTTCTATGAAACATGCTCCAGCTGAGAACAAAAGGGCCTTGCTGCCAGAGGTTACCTGTGAATTCTGCAGCTTGCCTTTTGATTGGAAAGGCTGCTGATTTGACAGCAGGACGGCTATTGAAGGCCAGCCGTTCCTGTCACAGATCACACACTTCTGTGCCATCTCAGGGTTATTGAGGGTCAAAGGCAGCTGACAGACCCGGTAACATCAGCTTCAACTTGTTCTTGCTCAGAAACCGGGAGGCGATCCTCCCTTGCGCCACTGAATAGACTGTGCCATAGTGATCTGGCTTTAGTAGGACAAAGCAAAGATACTGCAAACCTTGCCATGATGGATTGCCCTTGCCTTTTTCTAACGGGGCTGCATGCATTGTGCAGGAGGAAAGGAGGCACCAGCATTGCTAGTAAACAGGGTAACGAACAGGAGTACCTAGATGGAGATACTTGACTTGCATGCCTCCGCCTGCCTCCCAAATGTGCCTGCCATGTGGCTGATCGTGTTTATCATACTGTGGTACTTAGCGGTGTTTCCCGGGTCACTCTCTCTGCTGCATTCCTCATGAAAGCATGAATATTTCATTAGCTGGGCACATTCATCTATATTTGAGTATCTTCATGCTGAGAGCAGAAACTTGACATTTCTTCTGGAGCAGCGTGGCTGCGCATGGCTGTTGTTTTACATGTGATGTACAGGAGTCAAACTGCATTGTCACGAGCGCCCAGCCTGTGCACGTGGGCTGCGTGGAGGCTGGTTATAACTGTTCTGCTCAGGAGGTAACCCCACAGGGGCGTTCGCAATGAGTATGCCTCATATATTCATTGTATGCTCTCTTCAAGGCTCTGAATTAACATTCCTCAAGATGATTTAATTGGCATGACTATGGTATTAGCCTTATCCCAGATGGGAAGCTAAGTAATGATTTTTTTTTTAAAATGACAATCGTGAAAACAAAAATAACCCTTCCTCTTCCCAGAACAACGTAAAAACCTTTAAAGACCAGTCAGGGGATGAAATGAATTACGCAATTTTACACCAGCCTCCTCTCATCCCAATGTTTTAGTCTGCATGGTGATTTCCAAACTGGAGTAATGGGCTATGAGCTTTTAATTATGTGTATGGGAGGAGCTAAAAGTACAACTAAGCATAACTAAATATATATAGTTACAACTAAAGATAACTAAAGTTAGTATAACTAAATAATTTACATTAATTTCCTTTTGGTGTGCCTCATTTTTGTGGCTATTTTTATGAAAAAATGTCCCAAAATGGCCTTTTCCAGCCTGAAGGCACAATCTGTCATGAAGGAAGACTAGAAAAGAAAAATAAAGCTGCATCAAATCACAAAACCCATGTTCCTAATTTAAAACGACCTAAGAGAGAGTTTTACCTGAGCAAGAAAACAATGTTCAGTCCATTTTACCATGTCTTTTGTTACCTGTCTGTCAAAATGAGGATTATTTCCACCCATCTCTGAAGGCTGCTCACTACTGGGATGAGACCTTCGAGTGGCTTTAGAGACCTCAGCTCAGCACTAACCCTGGCTCCGAAAGTATGGTGGGGGAGAGCGGGACCCACTCTGGAAGTGCACAGCCTCCTTGAAGTCTGGGATTTAACAGCTCTGACTGAGGAGGCAGTTGGTCTCACTATATGTAATTAAAACTGCCAGATTAATTTTAAACAGTGTTACCTACGTTGAACTTTTTTGAAGATAAGATCTTTTTAAGGTTCTTTCAGCTCGGATCACAGTCACTGCTGCGGTACTGCAGAGCCTAGCTGTCTTTTTGTGCTGTGTTATGTTTTCTCTGGAGACTGTATTCTGCTTTATTGCCCCAGCTGCTGAAGGGACTGAGCAGCCTTCCCGATGGTCTGGAGCAAAACTGCTCATCAGACCAGGTGTTTGGCGGCAGAGTGACAAGCTGGAATACAGACTCTGCTTCACTTTTGTCTGTTTTGCCTTCTGGGTTTGAGGAGGTTGCAAGGGGACACGAGATCTATTTGTGGCAGCAGCGAGTATGCCTGCGAAAGGACATTCTTGCGTGAGAGACACTGATCAGAAGAAAGAGCCTGCTGCCCTCCTGAACCTCCAGTGTAAACCAGACATTGCCTGTGAAATCTGGGCTTTACTGAAGCTGGTAACATTGCCATGGGTTTCAGGGGAGCCAGGTTCAGTGTGATCTAACTCCCTGACTGCCAGAGCCGCGTGAGCATGGCAACAAGCAGGGCAGGCTCTAAGCCATCCCACGTTTCTTCTTTGTTGGCGTTACGTTGTTCAAACTCATATTTATCTGCCATTAAGCATGCCACGATGGAAATTAGGCTGGGATCACTCCTGCAGTACATGCTAGTGGGTAATGCAGATCTCCCTACCCAGGGAGTCCAGTGGGTTCACCCAGCTGTTTGAGGGCTCCCCAGCCAGGCCAAGGCTTGATCCTTATGGTACAATTTACACATAAATGCTGAAAACGGCTTTTGTTCCATGCTGAAAACGGCTTTTATTCCTAGACCTTATGTGCTGGTCTTTGCATACATCTTTTCAAGTATTTTGCTTTTGTGGTGGGTTGGAAAGCAGGTAGGAAACAAGGCAAGAAAAGAAGACGGAAGTGTATTTCCACATGAAGTGGCTGTGAGGCAGCTCCTACCCCACCATAGCTTACAGCCTGGAAGGCACTTCTGCGGGCAGAAGTAGGGCAGGGTGTGCAGGGTGTACAGGTGTGAGTGTGGGAGGGCCGGTGTGTTCACCTGCTGGGGAACGCTGACAGCAAACGTCAGAAGTGGGCACATGTCATCGGATCAGTAGATCAATTCAGTGTAGGGGGCTGCAGGTCCTAAGGAAGCTGCCATGGTGTGGAGGAGGCAGGAAGGTGTTCCTGTGACTGAAGGAGTGGAGTCTGGTCTAAAGCCCTAAAGTCCTCGTTTCTTGGACTTCTTTTGATCTTGTAGTCTTTTGATGATGAACGTGAATCCACTGGGCTGGATTCTCCAGTTCAGGAAAGCAGATCATACTTGCACCAGCTGAAGACTTATCCCTAAATTATACCAAAGAAGAAAATCAAAGACTGAATAGCCTCGTAGTTGTCACTTGAGATGTGCTTCACTCGCTCCCAAATTTGCAGCTGACTTCCATGGGATTTAGGATTGCTTGGAACTGTTCAGGAGCCGTCTTTAGATGGCTGTAAATCTGGGCTTAAGGCATACTAGCCCAGTGCATTTGCTCTGTGGTGGAGGAATTCAGCATGTTGCTTCTGATCCTCACAGGGGGCTGAGGATGGTGCAGCGTTATCTGTGTGTTTCCCTGCTTGTGGGCTGGGATGGGTTCAGTCTCTAATCCAAAACTGGTGTCCTATGGAAAGGGTCAAGAGGGGTAATGAAGCCTTTAGTCAGTATGGTAAGGATATGGGCGTGCCTGGCTGGGCTGATCCACCTGAGGGATCTCTGAAAAAGAGGCATTTTTAGCCTGAGTACACTGGCTTTAGGATTAATTTGCTCTGTTCCTGTGACATTAACCAGCTAAAGATCTGAGTTTGTTTTGAGTGTTTTATTGGATGAAGCAAGAACAGGAGCTCTCCCCAGTAAACTTGCTGCAGTTTAAATCCAGATGCTGTACAGTAAATATTTTTCTCCTCTCTTCCAGTGCGTTTTCAGTTCAAGATTCTCTGCAAAGAAACGGTAAGGCTTTTTTTTTTCCAGTGGGCTGAATGCCTGGATACTGGCTCTGTTAGTGCGGCTGTAAAAGATCTTCATTCCCAGATGTTGCTTCTGTTGGCATTAGTGACTCTTCTGTCAATCATGTTGTTAAAGCATATCCCTCTAAAAAATGCCCTATAAAGGATTTGCCCGGTTAAAATAATAATTTACTGACTGACTCTGAGATACAGTGAGAATGTGGAAGAAAGAAGTGTTCACTCATTTCTTTTTTTTTTAACCAAATGAAAACAGAGTTAGATGTTTGAAAGATGGAGCTGTGAGAGTGTCTGTGAAATGATCTGTCATCTGTGAAATTTCAGTCTCCTGGTGAGCAGTCAGGCTGTCAGGTTGTTTGTCACAGCTTCACATCTCTGGCCAGTGCAGGGAAAGAAATTCCCACCCATAGTTAGATGCTTTTGCTGTGCAATTCAACACACACCCTTTGTCAATAGAGTTTGTTTTATGAAGAAAGAAGAAGCTTTTGTTAAGTGTGTTTGGGATGATTAAATACATGTATAGGCTGAATCCTGTCATTTTTGGGCACCCAAGTTCTTCCCAGTAAGGGTGGCAAGATGTTCAATGAAAATAGGAGGAACTGTGTTGTACAAGTAAGGTAAAGTAAACTAGAAAATGGATGTATTGAAGGCAGTATTTGCACCAAGCCAAATATTTTCCAAGACAAAATCAGGTATTCTGAAATACACATTTCTTGCAGGGATAATTATTGTTTGCACAAAAACGTGCAAGATTATGCTTTTATAAATGAATGGATGTTTTCTTTGTGTGTAATAACACACTTTCTTCTGCAGGTCAACATTATGATGTTGTGAAGCCAAAATTTAACATAAATCAAGTAGCAATTACACAGGTAATGTTTTAAGGAACTGGATCTGTGAAGTTTTTTCATAGCACATTGAGATCCTTTAATCTGCATTATTGAATTAAATAATATATTGTTTACAAGAAATAGCCAACAAATATATTGTTTACAAGAAATAGCCAACAAAACTGTCTAAATCATTGTGATGTGGTACTAATTCACTACCTGCTGTACAAGATATCTTCTGCTTTTCTGAGAAGTGAGGTGAGACTTCAGTTGCTGTCGCTGGTGCTGACTGGCAGTGGGTTTGGGCAAAGGGTCTTACTGAAAGAATCAAATCCTGTCATCCATATTCTGTACAATGCCGTTTGACTTCTGCGGCTAGTATTTTGCTTTTATCACTTGATACTAAAAAAATAGCTGAAGCAAAACTGCTGATTGTCTAAATTTAGTGGGAGTTTTTTCCGAATCCAGCCTGTAGGTCTTGTCAAAAACTGAGCATAAAAGGCTTCCTTATCAAAAACCCTGCAAATGATGCAATCTAATGTAAATAATCTTTTGATTAAATCTCTCTCATCTGTACTTCTGAGAAGACAGCCTTATCATTTATACAAATGACAGTCATAGTCAGTGACTGTTGCATCACGTTTTCTGACCATGATCTTACCTGGCTTTCAGCTTGTTGCTGTCAGTACTTACTAATTTTAATCCTAAAGCAGTCTTGTGCCATATGTAAGGTCAACTATCAAAAGGGTCTTTCAGTGTCTGAGCTGGGAGACGCGATTCGCTAATCTGAAGAGAAAAAAAAAATCTCTCTTTAAGCTAAGACAAAGCTTTGGGGCTTAACCTCATCCCTTCTGGAGCCTGGTAAGATGCTGTTTATGACTGGGACTCAGAATACCGCTCATGTTTGTATATGATTTGAACTTGCTTAATCATATGACATGCAAAACAGCCATGCAGACATTGTGTACGTTATCATATTCAGATAGGACATATGTGTAGATGGAAAAGAGTTGGTGTCTGGAAATTTTAGTTTGAGATATGGAAATGACAGTTAAATTTTGAAGTCCTTTCTGAGCCCTAACTCACTGTCTCAAATTATATTGCCTGACAGCCAAATTGTCCTCCTTTTGCTATGAAGTTTGGCTTAGAAGGGATAGCATTTTTCTAGTGTCTACAGAGGACATGGAAGCTGCAGTCCCCAGGTTTTAATCTTGCGAACAACTGATTTTGTAAAGGCAGGGATCCACGCTTGAGCCATCCTCTTCTGCAGGAGGCATTTTCCCCATTTTAAAGCTGTCAGGAGCCAAACTGTCTGCAGGTAGATGTAGACTTGGACATTTCTTTCACCTAGGAGATCCGCCTAGTGTGCTTTTAGCGTAGTAGGCTGTGACCTTGGCCCAAGCTGAGTTCTCTTTAGTGTGTTGAAGTAATTCTTACAGGTGTCCTAGAGAGAATTCTGCTGGGGTGAGCACCTTGTGATTCTAGCTTTGCTTCAATTTTTTATGTTGGGCAGCTCTACGGTGAGAGAGGAGCATGCTAAGAATGTGGTTTGCCCCAGTAATGCTACCCAGGCAGAATAAATATAACTTATATTGACTCTCTGGCCAGGTGTACTGGAGCTAGAGGACTGTGTGGTACCATTTGCATGGTGAGAATGGCTTAGCCAGAGATTTCTCTGCTTCCTCAGCTCAGTATTGCTGTGGCTGAGAACTGGCTCCACAGATGCTCTCCAAGTGCTGGCCTCATTTATTCTGGTAGGATGGAGAGTAACTCCTGAAATACACATCTGCTGATACTGATCTTTTATGTGGTCTATCAGGTTGTCAGCTACAACTTGAGCAGGAGAGGACAGTGGGAAAGAGCATCCTGGAGGCCGTTCACCCACAGCCACTACAGTCCTCTCAACGTCACAGTTAATGGCATCCCCTGCATTCTCTTCTGGGCCAAGAGGATCATGATTAAGTTTGAAAATCACACGCAGCTGGATTTGACGGAGAAGACATTTGGTGTCCATGCAACAGTGGATGTTGGAGATTCAAACTGCAGTGAAGACAATGCAATGTAAGGTGGCATTCTACTCTGCCAATGGAACTAGTACCAGATAACAAGTCTAGTAAATACATACTGAAGGAAACAGACCTTGTATTACGTGGTGTAGAGCCCCAGGGGCAAGCTTCTTCCTATAATGTCGTGATGTTGCAGGCAGCAGGGCAGCATGAATTATATACTTTCAGACCAGTCTTTCATGGGGCACTGTTGTGGTTTAACTCCAGCCGGCATCTAAGCACCATGCAGCCACTTGCTCACTCCTTTGCAGTGGGATGCAGGAGAGAATCAGAAGGGTGAAAGTGAGAAAACTTGTGGGTTGAGATAAAGACAGTTTAATAGGGAAAGCAAAAGCTGCACATGCAAGCAAAGCAAAACAAGGAATTCATTCACTCCTTCCCATTGGCAGGAGGTGTTCAGCCATCTCCAGGAAAGCAGGGCTCCATCACGCGTAACGGTTACTCGGGAAGACAAACACCATCACTCCGAACGTCCCCCCTTTCCTTCTTCTTCCCCCAGCTTTATATGCTGAGCATGACGTCATATGGTATGGAATATCCCTTTGGTCAGTTGGGGTCAGCTGTCCCAGCTGTGTCCCCTCCCAACTCCTTGTGCGCCCCCAGCCTGCTCGCTGGTGGGGTGGTGTGAGAAGCAGAAAAGGCCTTAACTCTGTGTGAGCACTGCTCAGCGGTGACTAAAACAATCCCTGTATTATTAACACTGTTTTCAGCACAAATCCGAAACACAGCCCCATACTAGCTACTATAAAGAAGATTAACTCTATCCCAGCCAAAACCAGCACAGACACACAGATGTACATAGCTGTCTTCATTTCTTGCAATGGTGTAGTCAATCCTTCTGGCCAGCCAGTTTTCCTGTTAGTTCCTGTTGACCTCTTTAGTCTCCAGCTGTTTTACATAGCTGCTTGGGAGATTGAATAGTGGATCCTCTGCTGAAAATGGGAGCTTAGGGGCTGGCTATGCATGACTACTTATCCCTTCATAGAATGTGTGCCAGCAATAGTGTAAACCATTGGTACAAGATGCAGATGTGTATTTAGAAACAGAGCTAGGTAGCCCCAAGTTCCAGGATGTGATCTGTGAGTTGCTGAAGCCGAAGAATGAATTCACTACAGGTTTGCATGTGACCTGAAGAGTCCCCGAAAACCTGAACTCTACATCCCAGTCTGTCATGAACTTCTTCAGCATTTTCAGTGCTTTGCTCCTGCTAAACCTGAGTGAGAGCTATCTGTTAACCTTACTGGATCCAAAATCCTCCAGTCCCATGGCTATACTAGAAAGGCATGTAATTTTTTTTTTGTTTCCTTTGTTGTGTACCTGACCACTTCTCTCCCTCCTTGTAGTGTGCTGGCTGGCTTCGTGTCTAATATCAGGTCATTCGTTCCACTCTGGTAGGCAAGAGCCTAAAAATTTGAAGGTGGATACCTAACTGGGCATGTGCTGAACATGAGCATTGCGTCTTCCCCAGAAATGGTGTTTAAATCTGTAACGACACACAACAATAAAAATAACATGACCAAAACCAGCAGTTTTATTTAGCTCCTATACAACATTTCACCTGTACATCTAAAGACATTTCCACAGAAAGTAGGTGTTACCTCTTTCTGATTTTACATCTGTGAAGGTTAACCCAAGGTGCACAGAAATTTTAGTGAGGTTACAAGAAAACTAGAAGTATAATTGAAAAAGAAGCCAGGTTTTCTGCCTGTGGTATCATAGTATTCAACAAGGCAGTCTAAATTTTACGTCATCAGCATGGGAACTAATCCAGCACTATGTTTTGACAGGCAGAGGTACAGAATGGAGTAATATTATTTTAAAAATAAAAAGTAATAACTTAACAAACATTCCTTCTTCTCTTCTGGTCTGCAATTCAGAAATAATCTTAGTCTTATTGTAGATTGTAACCTAATAGAAAATATACTCATGCAAAAGTAAGGATTTCAAAACAGAAAGTATAGTTTTATAGTTGTTCATAAGGCTTGAAAAATCAGAAAGACAGTGCAGTGGTGGACTGCAAACTCCTACTAGAGCTGCTGTTTGGAGACTGGCAGTTTTGAGCAGGCTACTCTACCTATCTATCCACCACAGGTACCTCTGTAGTCTGGTTACAGTAGTGGATGCTTCATTCTGTAAATACAGAGTTCTAAGAAATTAGGACTTGCCCTGGCTCTGGCTGGGAGGGAGATAGTTCTCTTGTGTTTTGGGTTTGTGGCTAAAACAGTGTTGATAACACACCAGTGTTTGGGCTCTTGCTGAGCAGTGCTTGCATGGGGTCCAGGCTTTCTCTGTCACTCTGCCCCCTCAGCAAGTAGGTTGAGGTTGGCAAGAGGCTGGGAGCGGACAATCCCTGGACAGCTGACCCAAGTTGGCCAAAGTTATACTCCCTGCCATATAACGTCACGCTCAGCAATAAAAATGGGGGTAGAGGAAGAAGAAGTGGGTAGGGGTTGTGTCTTCCAGGGTGGCCGTTCTCAGAGATTTGCTGGGCATTGGTCTGCTCGTGAGTGATGATCAGTGATTGCCCTCGCAACACTTCAGTGTTTTTTTTCCCCTCTTTCCTTCACTTATTAAACTCTGTCTTGATCCATGAGTTCTCTCTCTTTTGCTTTTCCTATTCTCTCCTCTGTCCTGCTGTGGGGTGGGGAGTGAGTGAGTGGCTGCATGGGTCTTAGCTGCTGGCTGGGGTCAACCTGCCACAGGGCTGTATATTCTGCTTGTTGCATTATACTGGAAGGTATTTGGGAATTTATAAAACACATTGTTCATTAAAAAAGCTGCAGGAAGAGTCAGGAAGCAGAACAACTCTACAGCATACCCTTGACGTGCATTTTATTGGTGTTTCACCATATCTGAGGTTTGATGTCAAAATCTGTGGGTCCAGAGCCATCTCATCTGCCACGTCTTCTGAACTTTCTCTTTGTTTCTCCCATAGTTTTCTGGGTAGCCTCGAATTAGGGACACAGCTGTTAAAGGCAAGCAGGACCTTGATGCTTAGTTTGAAGCTGAGGCTGGCATTTTTTGCTGGGGTCAAGAGACATGCTGTGA
Organism: Fulmarus glacialis; assembly: GCF_000690835.1. NCBI lineage: Eukaryota > Metazoa > Chordata > Aves > Procellariiformes > Procellariidae > Fulmarus > Fulmarus glacialis. Next base: position 16,639 of record NW_009231853.1, read on the forward strand.
CTACTGAGCCTTTTCTCCTCTTTTCTGTGGAGAGAGAGGAAAATGCTACTCCTTCCCAATGGTTTTGCTTTCTTGCATGTTCTATACTTTATTATGCAGGTTTTAACAGGCAAAATATTATTATTAAGCCAACAAAATGTATGCCACTTAATCATGCAGTGCTACAATGCATTAATTCCAGAGATGGTAGAAGGATGGTAAAGTATGCATTAGTTTTCAATTAACCTGCTAGGGCCTTTCACTCTAGTAAACTTCAGGTGCTCATGCTCACCACAGATGAGCTTTGTAGAGCTACCTCACAGTGAGTGTATTTGTATTGCTCGAATGTGCACATGCGTGAAATTTGAACTCAAATGTCATCTGCATTTTTTATGCTCTAGTATTTAAAAAGATGAGAATAACACAGCAGTTTACACTTTCTAATGACATACAGAGATTCATGACTAAGATAACATGGCCTGAGAAGGAGAACACAGATCAAATGAACCTAACTAATTGTCAACGATGTTGGAAGCAGTGGGATTGAATTGTGTTGAAAGTTAAACATACAGTTCTATTCTTTCTGGATGGTCTAGGCCTTGTTCAAATTAATAGGTGAACTACTGGATTTCACTGGAGGAAGGTTTAATCCTTTCAGGTTTTTTTCCCACTGACTTCAAAGATATACTGAGCAAAAGGCTCCATGTATAACTGTGCTTAATCTTTTGTGCTGCTTTCTTCTCTTAAGTTTTCTGAAGTTTTTATCTAGCCTGATACTACTTGCTTTTTGGCCTAGGCTTTCTCTGAAGTTTGGTGACATTGGCAATTTAAAGGGACTTGTTATTAGGTAAGTTTATATGAAAAAGAAAATATTAGATAATCACGTTAATATATATTGTTATGCAGTTGCTTGTGGAATTTGTTTTAGGAGAATTTGTGTAAGCAAAAATAATGTGATAGAAACTGTTGATTGTATAATTGAGACACCTGGATTTAATGGGTCTGTCATTTGCCTGCCTTGTTTTATTAAGGCATTTCTTCTTCTGTGTTGACTTTTCTATTCATGACAAAACTTCAGGTCATCTCTTTTGAATAGAATCTTCGTCTGAGATTTGTGCTAAACCTTGCTAATTAGCTACATTCTGGGAATTTTGCTGCAAGAACTGATAGTGTGGGCTGCTCAGACATCAGACTGTGACTTGCTTTATGTTTGCTTCTTGGCGATAGAAGAAAACAGCATTTCTTGGTAAATAATTTTCAATATCTTGGATGGAAGTACAATACCAATGTTGCATAGAGATTTTTCTCAGTCATTTAGAAAAAATCCCTTCACATTTCCTCTTGCTGTGTGGGAGAGCAGCAAACTCCTTCAGCTGCAACAATGAAGAACTGCAAATCACTTTCCAGACTCAATAGAAGGAGCTAGAGCTCACGCTGATATAAATGGGTGAAACTCTGGTAATACCAGTGTGTCTTCTAAGATTGTTCAACATGTGAATTGAATAGTTGCAACTCTTAGTTAGACTTGTTTTCTTATTCATCTTTCTTCCCATACAATATTTTCAGATTCTTATTAACAACCAGTTATTACCAGCTGTCTGTTCAGAACTGGTTCAGTTTACACAGACTGGAACTTCTTTACAACCACTCCATACAAGCGACGTTCAATGCAACCAGAATATATGCACCAGCAAGTTACTCCTACCACTGTGAACATGTGAGCAGCTTGCAGAGATATGATGCACTTCTCATACCCAGCTCTGCAAATGATCTGTCAAAGCTTTGGGAAGTCACTTTTACTGATTTCCAGGTAATGTCATGGAAATAAGCCAAATGCATCCCAGGGGTAGACTGATGGGAAATTTTGCACTTCACTACCAAGAAAGTATAGTGACCTTCCATGTACAGTTTACAGGATCTCCATGGAACTTGAAATAGAAATTAAGACTTAAATTATTATACTTATCTTCCTGTCAAAGGAAATGAAGGGCTTATAGATTTTCTGTAGTCTCTTGCTTGGGTTTTCCTTTAGTGTGGGGAGTGAATGAACTTTCAGTGTTATGTCTCTCTGAGCTGGGCTCTTAAACCCGGCATCTGTAACAGCATCAGTCACCAAGTATGGGATTCATCTCACTTAACTTTTGAAGCCTAGTAATTTTAACCTTGTGCCCTGATTATAGTCACCCCAGCCTGCCTCTAAAGCCAGTGGATAATTCCTCTGACTGATCTTAAGTCCTTATTTTAGGATGAGATTAATCATCTTCTGAAGTGCCTATTTTTCTGTGTTTGACAATAAGGGAGCCTAAGATGACTGGACTAGGATGTCTTGCTTTTAGATACTTAAGTCATAGGGCATGAATAGCTGAAAAAGGGAATTGAGGGGGAAAGCTGATTTCCTTTTCTCACCATGTGATAAATGCCCGTGGACCGATTTAGTGAAGCAGACAGTCAATTCCCTGAATGCCAACGTAGTAAACTTCATGTTAGAACTGAAGCCACAAGTAAAACTTACTGATATTGGCCATAGTTGAATGCAACTTCATGTAGTTTAGCTGATTTGCTGCCATATACTGCACACTTGGATCTGGTGAGAAAAATCTAGTATTAGGGTAGGCAATTGAGAATATTTCCTTGTTTGTCATGTTGAAGTTTATGCAGTTTGAAACAGAGACTCTGGCGATTCTCAACAAATGATGCTGGAAATGCACGTTAACTTGAAAGGTACCACACTTACAATTAAATATTACTGGGCTATCAAGAGTGATCATCATAGAAGATTTTGTTTAAAACACAACTGCAAATCCTTTGTGCAGCAGAGTGAAGGGGATTAGAATAACTGGCAGTTTCTAGAAGACTGACCTGGATGAACTCTTGAGCATTAACCCCAGCCAGCACTGATAGATACAATTTTGCAGTAAGCAGATATTAAATTAAAAATTCTTACTGGCATCAGGAGCAAATTCATGAAGTTGCTTGTTGCTGAGACGCAAGTACTTTATTTAATATAAACCCTTTTGTTCTCTTTGTAGATTCAAGGTTTTAACATTGAAGAAGGACGTTTTGCCTATGCAAAAGACTGTGCATCTTTTTTCTCTCCAGCAATACTTATGGGATTGGTTATGTCACTGATTCTGCTGCTGGTTCTTGCCTATGCTCTTCATATGTTGATACACCTGAAATCTCTCGACAGGCATTATGAATGCAAAGCTTCTCCTGCCTATTTTGCACAGATGAAAGACAATGATGTGGGAGATGAGAAAGAGCCACTGAGAAGCAGTGCAAATGAGTCCTATGAACTTAGAAACCAACAGTTCTGTAAAATCTATATTTAGCAGTGTGCATCTGTCTCAGTGAAACAAGTGGTATGTTCTTCTGCTGGCACTGTCGTATGTAGTTTGTGTAGATTTTTCACCAACTGATGAAAGGAAAAGTAGGTAACAGACTGTTAACCAGTTACTGTCTGTTACTTACTGATAACCATCTCAAAGATGCCCTGGGAAACAAGATGAGAGAAAAACTCCATTGTGAATAAGAGATTTCATGTCATGGGAGTTTATTACTGTAGTACAAAACCAAAATGCGTATCTTTTCATCCAGCTTATGAAGTCTTGAAGAGAGAATCAGTAATGGAGACTTTGAAATTAAATAAAGATACAAAAAATTGCAAAATAAAAAAAATCTCTTTGCTCGTTCTTTAAGAAGGCAAGATTTTTCCTCGTTTTGTATTTGCTTCATCACCCTGCTCTGTGTCCTAACGAAATAGCATCCATTCCTTTCTCAGTATACGTTTTCCTTTTATTTTCCGAATTACATCCCTGCCTCTGTCCTCATAAACTCCTTTTCCTCCTTTGGAGTCTTCAGAGCCGTATAGGCTGTGTATTGTCCACCAGACTGATGAAATAGTGATGGCTCTGGTACAGCAGCATCTTGATACTTTTCCATCTCTAAGCTGGAGGCTTACTGTAAGGATCTAGTGGGAGAACAGCTGACATCTGGTCAAAGGCTTACCCTTAACTTCCCGGCTCAACTCCGTGCCAAAAGACGGATTATGAGCATTATACCCTGTAATTCTAGGTTAATTTCTTTTCTTTCAGATGCCATCAGTCTCCCTTGGGAATTCTACCTGAAGGGAGATAGCCAGTGCTATAATTGAAAATATATATAAACAAAGTGGTGGAAGCTCCCTACCAGTGAAAAGGGTACTGTGATACAATTTTCACTGCTCCTTCTGAGCATTAAGATAATTCCCAGTCATCCTTTCTTCTGTTAGAGTCGAAGTTTGGGAACTCCAAATTAGCCTGTAATTTGGCCCTGTTCTAGCAAGGAAGAATGCAGTGATGTACTAGCTGTAGTGCTTTTAGGTCACAAGTAATACAAACCCCAGCATGTTAAAAAATCTTCTGCAAAATGAGTTTTAGTAAACAAATGCTTTTTTAATTTCAGATAATAGATCTTATTCGTTGTTTGTGGTCTTTGTAAACTATAGTGCAGTAGTCTTTAAACACTTTGAGAGATGTCCAAAGATCTCCTTTTTATTAGCACAGATGATGCACAGATTAGACGTGGAGTCCAAAGCAGTTAGTTGATTTAGGAAGGCACTTCAGAGCTAAAAAAAACCCATCTTTGAAGCATAACCACACGTAAGAGAAAGCTTCTGGGGACTGGGCAAGGCTGCCTGTGGCCAGTTACTGCCAGACTTCATCTGTTTCATAAAGGAAGCAAGCAAAAACATGAATGTCTGGGAACCTGAATGAGGTTAAAATGAGAAGGTGCAAATAAAAACCACAGTATTCTATGCGGAGTGGCAAAACACTCGCCGGCTTTGTCCCCTCTGCTTACACACAGTGATGACAGATGTAGGCTGATGACAACGTTAGAAGGAGTTGAGTATGCCAGTGCTAAATAGGGGATGTTCCTCAGAGTCTGGAGAGCAGTGCTGTTGTGCCTGGGGTTTGCTTGCCTGTCGGGCAATAAAAACCTGACACTAATCAGTGGTAGCCTGACTGTCAAAATTACCGTCATTCACTGATGTAAAATACCCACTCTGCAGAGCTCTGCACGGTGGCTTTGGGCATAGCAGCGCTCTCTAAACCTCATGTTCTCTGAAGCACAAGTGCGCTAGTTCCTCCTGCAGAGCTCATTTAACCTGGTTAGCATCTGATGATGCTGTCAGTATAAATCTTACTTACCATTTTCTTGCATATTTTAAAAAGGCAATATTAGCACCGTTGCTGTAACAGGTTCTTATGAGACTGATAAATTGGGAATAAGGGAGCTTCCCTCTAATCATGTCCCTCACTCTCCATGTCCTTCTAAACCTCCTTCCCTAGCTATTTTCCAACCCACTCATGTTGCCTTTGCCTTATCTTGGTTTTGAGGGTGAGGTGATGTCTGCTGGCTTTATGCTCAAGAGACTCAGCACTGCAAATCTCCAGTACGTGTCAGTGCAGGATTTTTGGTGCAGAACTAAAAGATCAGTGGGCCCCTTTCAGCAAGAATGCACTTGAACAAGAGATTAATTTATACCCACTATTTACAAGGCATACTTCACAAGAAAAAGAGAATGCAGATAAGAATAAAAAAATTGTCAAGAAAAAGAAAATTTCTTTCCTTTTCTTAGCTTTTTCTGAACCATAACACAACTGGTGTTACACCCAGGATCTCTTGGGTGGAGGAGTACAGTTAGTAGTTATCTTCTCTCTGCTGGGACTTTTCATGTAGCAGTCCTGCCTGGCAGTAGCAGATGATTCTACTCTGCCAGGTATGCTCAGAGTCATCATATTTCTACTCAGGTGCCAGCAAGAGTTAGAAAGGATAAATATACTAATTGAGTTAAACAGGAAATACGGCGTTCCGTCATAGGACTGGAATTATGAGCCATATATTTGTAAAAAGTTAATGATGCTTTAGTGGAAAAAGCACCAGAAGAAAAAAATTATCATCGTTGCAGTTTCTGGCTTCTTGTGCCACATATAAAAGCAAGCACCCATGGTTGAAAAAGACAAAATGTGGATTTTTGCATTCCCAGTAGGCTGTGTTTTCTGTGAGCCACACAATCCTTATCAAATGCACATTTTGGAACAACAGAGGCATTCCATTGCTCTGGTCCTGAAACAAGAAAATTCAAGTTAAAATTATTTGCTTGCTACAAAAATAAGCTACATTGGAACTAATAGACTCATTAATAAAATATAAGCTTTTTTGCATGGTCCACATTCTGCACAATTTCATTGCCTCATGGGAACTCAGCAGCCTTTGCAGCGTATATACGCTCATTCAAACACAAACCTTACAGCATCTTTTCAGAACTGATTCACGGTTTCAAATTCAGGGCCCCATCTGCTCTCGCGCAAAGTCAAAGGGAAGAGTCTCAGTTCCTTTAACTGAAACAGGATAAATTTCACAGACCATGCAGCTGTCACTGTGCAATGATAACACTGAATTGAACAAATAAATACATTTGTTTCTCATGCATTTCAGCTGCCATAGTTAAAATTTTATGTAATTGCCCCTCACCCCAATATTAGGCAACTTCACATCTGCAGGAAACCAGGTTTTCAGGCAGTACATTAAGTACTGTTGTTGGAACCATAGTGGTGGACTGTTGGCATAATATTAGTTATGAATGCACAAGGAATAACCAAAGCCAAGGTCACTGTGAAGACAGGGAAAAAAACCATGAGTCCACTAGCTGGTAAGTAACACTGAATTCCAGCACGCCAGAAGAAACAGATTTATTTCTTTCCTTCAAGTTTTTAAAATGGTGGCATTTCCCTCCTCTCCTTTAAACATTGACTCTTGCTGTAGCAGCACGGGTATTTCTGGCAGATTTTTTTTTTGTTTTAATTGAGGACTTTCAAAAAGCTGGATGCAACCTTCAGTTTCAGAAGCTGTCCCCAGGAGCACAGAAAGAAGGCCTGTTTGGGAAAATGGTAGCCTAGTACAAAGGGAAAAATTGCCACTTCAATCCTGAAAAGCTGTATCTAACCATGAGTAACAAAGAACCATATCCTTAGCTGCTGTTGCTTCTTACTTACATGCACAGAAGATAGAGTCGGTGGAAGAACAATTCCCATGGGAGAATCTTTACTCGGCATCATCCTAAGAAGATCTTCCAATACCCAACACCAGGACTTTGGGCTTCAGGTTACCATTACTAGTCATCTGCATTGTATCTTCTCTTAAGTAACTCAGGTAGCAGCAAATCAGTCTTCAGTTCTCTCCGGGATTTCCATAGCTCAGCTTACCCTCTGATGTCTGCATTTTTCAGGATGGGTCTGTTCTTCTTGAATACCTCCTAAGGCTTTCTCCATTCCCAGCAAGCCTTGTGATACGGCATTTAACTGGTGTATGATAGATCTTAAACCTGATTCAATGGTTCCTAGTTCACCCCTTAATTTGTTTGCTGTAACATTACAGGCCATATTCGATATTACAGAACAAAGATCCAAAACTACCTTCAGAGCTGCGCAAACCCTGTTAACAGCCAGTCATTTAATATGAATCATACTCATTGTAAGAAAGTTTTTATTAAAATCCAAAATTTGATCCAGCTGAAGGAGCACATCAAGAGCTGTGACTAGCCACGCTGGTTGGGATGCCACACTGTGTGGTCTTCCAAGCTTGGTTTGCTTGCAGTAATAGAGTCAAGAGAAGTGAACACAGACTGAACAGCCAGTTTGGGATTCATCATCAAGTCAGCAGGTGCACTACCCGAGAGGACTCTGTTCTTGCCCTGGACCTGTGCTGCTCTTTGTCCATCTGTCTGTGCAGGTAAAGCCTTATCGTGGAGTAGTTCTAAAATTAACACAAAGCATTTTATTAAGGAAGAATTTGCATTGTCTAAAGGAGAGTGAACAAAGTAATTCGCCTAAGGGATCTTGAACTTTACAGTAACGGTATATGCTGCAAATAAGTCAAGTAAATATGATTTTCTGTGTGTGTAGCATTTCCACAGTAATATTGATGTATTTGCAGCTGCTTCTGAACAGGAGAGACAGGAGAACAGCTATGCCAGTAATCAGCTTTTCCGGAAAGACGGCTGTCAACACAGGTTCAGGCTCTGCTGAAAACTTTATTTTTCATTGCAGTTGGTTTTTGGCCTCCATGGGAACTTACAACGAAAGCTAAGAAATAATGTTCCTATGGTAGAGTTTTAGATATGGGCTTAACCTCAGAGGAACACTCTGTTAATATCAAGCCATGAGATAAGAAACCAGAAGAAAGTGCTAAACCTTGTATATACATGTTTGCACTTTTATTCCTTCGAGCTGATAGCTTATCATTTATCAGAAAATGTAATTTGTTTCTTCCGAGCCAGTGGTGTAAATTTGCTAGAGACTCATGTTATTTTTGAAGCCTAACAAAGGGATTCAATTCCTGCAAATTTTGAAACAGCCTTCCTAAACACTTTGCATCTGCCTGATTCTGAATGCTTTTTCTGGATAACTTTTATGATTTCAGTATATCAGCATGGCCTATGCTAGCTACCTACCTAAAGATCTGAATTGGTTATTACTGCGAATAATTTCTAAGCCTGTAGGTAAGTACCGCTGCTTGGGAACATAAGGGAATATTGATTTAGGATGGAAACTCACACTGATTCCTGAATACGGCTCTTTTCTCTACTCATTTACCTGCTTTATAACCCTTTCTGCTTATATATGACAGAGCTTTCTTCATCCTAATACCATGACTGGATGATCCATTTTCTGAACTAATTTGTCAGTGTTCATAATCAAAGTGCATTATTCCATTTATTTCATTAAATCCTGCTGTATGAGGCAGAGACAGATTTTTCCGGCTCGCACTCAAAGAGCACCCTTGGAGCTGTAAGCCCCATCATTCCTCCGGGCTGGGAGAAAGGGAGACAACCCGGCTGTGAGCAAGCACCCTCCGCCCGCCAAGGCATCCCCAATGCGCTGCTCCGGGCGTCTGCTGCCTCCGGCTCCACGCTCCATCTCTGATGAGTGAGCTGATGGGCGATGAAACCACCTCTAGCCACTGCTCTGAGGCAAACTTCCAGCACTTAGGTGCTCTTCTGTAAAAGTAATTTTTTCAAATAAAGGACTTTTTTCAATGCATCCTAGTGAGCTGTTGCATGTACAGAGCATTTTAACGCCAGCTACTTGATCATTGCAGCCTTTCGCCTTCCTCTCTCCAGGAAGGGCAGTCTCCTGCCTTTAGCTTGGAGGTTAAGTGGATTGATCAGAGCCACAGAAAGAGCAGCAACACATTTTGTTTGGCCCCATGCTGCTTCTTAAGCTATTGAGTTGCCTCTCAGATGTCCAGGAGTCAAGCTAGCTGCCCCGAGAGGCAGCAGGTGTAGCTGCAGGTCTCCAGAGGCAGTCTGAAGAGGCCATCGGTGTCGGCTGGATGCTTTCCTCTCTTCCACATCCCTGCCAGTTCCATCACATGATCAAGCGTCCGCTTGAGAAAAACAATTTTTCTGCCATTCCTACATGTCTGCAATGGAAGGCATTTATTATCTGTCTTCTCTGACAAAAAACAAAAGAGCAGGATTTTCAGCCCTGGACATGACTTCTCATTGTTTTCTTCCAGCTGAAGCTGGTCTTCCCAGTGAAAAGGGCACAGAAAAGGGCCCACAATGAAAAGCTCTGTCCTGGTTTCGGCTGGGTTAGAGTTAAATTTTTTCCTAGTGCTGTGTTTTGGATTTAGTATGAGAAGAATGTTGATAACACACTGATGTTTTCAGTTGTTGCTAAGTACCCTGCTAGTCAAGGACTTTTCAGCTTCCCATGCTCTGCCAGGTGCACAAGAAGCTGGGAGGGAGCCCAGCCAGCTGGCCAACAGGGTATTCCATACCATGTGACATCATGCTCAGTATATAAATAGGGGGCGTGGTCCAGGAAGTAGCGATCACTGCCTGGGTATCTGTTGGCGGGTGGTGAGCAATTGCATTGTGCATCACTCATTTTGTATATTCTACCGTTATTATTATTATTGTTGTTGTTGTTTTTGCTTCCTTTTCTGTTCTGTTAAACTGTCTTTACCTCAGTCCATGAATTTTACTTTTTTTTTTCCTGATTCTCTCCCCCGTCCCACTGTGGGGCGGGGAGGAGGGGGGGGAGTGAGCGAGCAGCTGTGGTGTTTGGCTGCCTGCCGGGTTAAACCACAACAAGCACCCAGATCCACCTTAGCAAGAGTAGCCCCACCACAAATGCTTTTATTTAAAAAGCATCTTCAGGAGCACAACTGTTCAGAGATGTTCAGTCCCCAATAGATGAGGCAGGAGCAGCTTTCTCTGTCTTACATGCAAGCGGCACAACGTGGCTAGGTTTTTGTCAGGCTCTGAAGAGATGCTCTGGGTGTCTGTAATGTGGTTTGGAGGCGATCCTGGTTCCCAGGAACTGGTGATGGGCCATGAGAGGACAGTGGATGGGGAGGAGAGGTGGGGACCTGGGGTAGGATGAGGGACTGTGGGGCGGATCAGCGAGTGCATTAACCATTTCTGCTGCTTTGCAAGTGCTTGCCTCTTGATTTTGCAGGGCAAGGCAGGCTGTCTACTTGCTCTGAACAGCAGCTTTCCACAGTCTGAAACTCGCCGAGCTTTTTTCTTATCAGCAACGAGCAGGTTTTTCACTCGCAGCTGCAGTTTTCTGTCACAAAATATCAATCAAGGCTCTTCAAGAAACTGAAAATCTTCATTCCAGTTACAACCGCAACTTTGAAAATGTTAAGCCTAAGAGAAAAGGACAGTTTTAGCTTCACTTCTTGAAAAGCCCATGTTCAAGTAGTCTGAAACCACGGCTTGTGAAATGAGTTGCGGAGTCGTTACAAATCCTGCCCCTGATCAGCAAGCCATGGGGCAGAGTGCTCTAAGTCTGAGCACGAAACAAAAATAGCTGTGGTCCAGCACCCGCGTCCCTGCTGGCAAAGTAATGTCTTTGTGAAATATGCTGTCCTTGTTGTATTTTACCTTACACAGAAATTTTCGTCCAACGGTATGGCTGCTTTTCAGAGTAAAGAAACTGTGATGTTAAAGAAGACAAACATTCAGGCCCAAGGGAGAGCAGACAGAAAAGAAGAAAAAGTGGAAATGGTGGAGGACCCAAATTCAAAAACACCGTGCAAATGTCCTCCAACCTAGACACGTGTTGCTCTGCAGTTATTTCTAAAAATGCCTTGTGCTGGTTAGGTTTGTCCTGTAGAAGATGGTATGACCCTGGAGAAATCCTTTCAGGTCTTTCTCTCCTTTTTGGGTATCAGTGGAAATCCTTAAACCTATTCCCAAAGAAGCAATACCCTCGGTATTAATGTTCTTCCACTTCAAATGTACTTCCGTTTCATTTGGCTTGAGGTGACTTGGCTCTGTGCAGAATACAAGAAAGAATTTTAAATCCGGCTGTTCATCTCGCGGATCCCTTTTGTTATCGTGGCTGTTGCCTGTCGTGCCAGCTGGGAATTTTTAAGGGTTGAAATGGTTTATATAAACACTTACAGTAAAACTGATGCTCTGCCAAAATCACTCAAGACCTTTGTCCCCGGGATATGCCATGCAGCCTCTTAAATTTTGCAAGAACTCTACAGCGAAAATTAAAAAGAGAGAGAATGACATGTATAATCTTGCCGTGGCACTGGGAAGATTAATGGACCACTGCCATAGGGAAGTGAAACCTCTCTGAAGGCAGATTTTTCATGTAATTAAAGTGATCAGGAAAACTTAAGTTCTCCTGAAGATCTGCTTAGTGAATTACACAAAACCCTTGTAGGAATTTGCGTGGAAGTAGCTGGAGCGTCATACTCAGGTAGTGTCCAAATACATCTTTGGCTATGTTTCTTCAGCTAACGGCTAAAAAGAAATTTTTAGGCAGCGTTATAATGCACTTTTTTGCTGTTTGCTTTAGGAAGGAGTAGAGGCGGTGGCGGGGAGCGGGGCTGTGCTGCCTTTGCAGGCGTGTGGCGTGTTCGTTCAGAGCAGGACATCGCCCTGCTGAGCGCCTCCCACCATTGCAGCCCCCGGAGGCTTCCAGTGCCGGTGGAGGAACTGAAAGAGGATCATTCCCCCCTGTTTTTCTTCCTGGATAATCAGGCCACACTATATGACCACAGTCACCCTGCCAGAAGGTGTTGGGCATTTTATTTGTCAACATATTATGGAAAAATATATGACCTGTCGCTAACGGACTTTGTTTTCCAGCTACCGCTGATGTCCGTCCAGACACATGAACTGTGTTTGAACAAGTTTTTTAGAAAGTCATGAAGGCGGGTGGAGGAGTGAGCCGCTGATGCCAGCCTGGGTCTTGCAAGCCATTCCAGGCAGAGGAACTCCATCATCTCTATAATCCCAGCTGAAATCAGTAGGTTCCAGGCCCAGGACACTGCAAACCACTTACGCAAACAGATGACATCAAGCCAGAGACTGCTGCCACGCCGTCAGCTTCAGTGGTACCTGATTTCAG
>NW_009231853.1:29070-32487 GCF_000690835.1 Fulmarus glacialis
AAGGTGTGCGGGATCTGGGCTTGGAGCTGGGATCTCACTCATTTTTCTTCTCTACTTCCAAACTCAAAAGCGAGTTAATGGTTGCAATTATTAATGAATGTTTAGTGGCCCATTGGGAAGCCTCGTATCCAAGTTGTTCTGAATTACTAAAGTCTGATTGCTTCCAGGACGCACTACAAAGAGCGGCTGGGAATTTCAAAGGAAATGCAGGTGATGTTTCTGAGCTGAGTTATGGAGAACAAAACCCCTCACTGCTGGAGGAGATGCTGGAGATGTGCCGGTCGGCTATGCCTGGTGCAGGAGAGCATCTACAGCGCTGAAGGTACACCACGAAGACCAACCTCTCTCTAAGGTCCCCTCTAGAGGGAGGGCTGGACCTTAGCTCCAACGTAATGGTGCCAATCTCGTTGCCTAATCCCGTGTGCCACCCCCCAGATCTCCCACCAGGACACCTGAGACCCATGAAAGGCTCCTGCCATGTGGGACCGGGTGCCACCTCCACTAACGGGGAGGCAAATGGTGTAGGGGCTCTGTGTGGACACCCAACTGAGTTTTTTAGTGTGAGCTGGGACAAGCAAAGTGCAATTGCCGGGGTGCAGTGAGGGCTGCTCCCTAAGGATCAGGGGGATGTCCCACAGCCCCTGAGCATGGCGAGCAGGGTCTGAGGGCCCGGGCTGGGCTGAAGTGAGGCCGTGGGAAATGTGCAGGGGTGGGGGAGGCTGGTCAGGGACATGAGAGCCCATTAGTGTCCATGGACAGCTCTCTCTTGATCTCATGTTGTTTTCTGAAGAGTTCACTTTCTTCCTACCCTTATTCCTGGAGGAAGCAACATCTTCAGTTCCCTGTCCTTAATAAATGCACAGAAAGATTGGGGCTAATCGATACCCCAACATTCTCATGATGCAGAGGACCTTCATTGCTTCAGTTAATTATTAGGGATTTAGAAGTTTTCTTTAGGTCCTACATTTTATCAGACATCCTTGAATTTCCAATAAATTAAATAAAATCTCATGAGACATCATTGAATTGCTAGACTAGCCCTAGCTTTGTAGCAGCTGCTTTGTAAGAACAATTAAAGAACAATCTGAAATTAATTGCAGTAGGTGAAGCTGAAATAAATTTTGTTGCTGTTGACCGTCTACATCCAATGACCTGGAAAAGTGGCGTCCTTCTCTTGTGTTAAAATTCTACAAACAAAGCAGCTTCATTAGGTCAATTAGTTTGCATACATACGTTAACAAAAAGACTTCAGTGTGGGAGAGGAAAAATTCAGCTGAAAAATCAATCCCAAATTCAAGGGACTCAAAGGAATCAAGGGAATCTGTCCCAAATTCCTGTTGATTTATGAACTGCTTCTCTGACATCAGTTTATCTAAAACTTCATCTAGCTTTATTTTTCTGTTCTTAGCTAGGGGCATTATTTGTTCTTCTTAACCAACTTGCTATACACCATGTATTACCAGCAGAGCTTACATAAACTCCTAGGATTGAGACTTATAAAGCATCTCAGATTTCAAATTAACAGGATAATTCCGAAAGATTTAATGTACTCAGGGATACGACCTTTGCAGATCAGCAACACTCCACTCCAGGCAGCCCACGGCATATTCTGATGCTTTCAAAACCCTCTCAGTCTTGAAGCTCACCTTGGTGCTCTGTGGCTGTGCAAGGGACTGAGACATGTTCTTGCTACTGCAATACTTATACAGTGCACTGTGAAGAATAATAATAGCACCACCATTACCACTACAACCACAGAGACCTTCTAGACTTAAAATTTCTTCTCAGTAACCTGAGAAAATGCCTTTTGTGGAACCACTGATCTGTGGTCTGATGCCCACTTGGGAGGGTGTGACGTTGGTGAATGTCATGCCATGCTGGCTAAAGACAATTATGTTGGCTCCTTGACTGGCGTGTGGAGAACAGGAAAATATTTGATCATTGGCAAACTCTTAGCACCTGTCACAGCTTGGTTGGTCTTCAGGAAAGCTGAGGTTCAAGTACTAAAGCAATAAAGAATGATATTGCTGAAGTTGTAGTGTTAATACACTCCTATCTGGTTGTCGTTATATGCAGAAGCATAGAAAAATAGATGCTTTAGACAAGAACAAATTCCACTAGGACTATTAATCTAGGTAAGATATATTCCTTACACAAGTATAGAGTGCTGTGTTCTTCCATGGTAAATTCTGGGAAAAATTTGTAAAATCGTTCTGTTTCATGTTGTAGCATTCTTGAGACTCCAGAGTGCCAATATCTCCTTCCACTTCTCTTGTAATCAGTTTGGTCTGATTACTGAGGGAGCCAAGTTAGCACTTCAAATAGATGTTGTCCAGTCAAAAATTTCTGGGACTCCTTCCTACAGTGCTGTGCTCAATACATGTTTTTTTAATGTCTCAATATAATCCAGTCACAGCTTATTTTCTATCACATACTTAAAATCCTGATTCCTCAAAGGGTAGATACATAAAATTTTTCTGTGTGTTTCACAGAACAGCAGCAGTCATAAAAAAGTTCTATGAGGTTCCAATTTTGTCTTCCAGGTCATGTATTCTGATAAATTTTCTGTCCAATATCTATTAATAAATAGACCTTAACAGAAATCTAGCTTGACTGGGGCCAGTGTATAATCATGCCAAAACTGTGACGAATGTTTAAAATTAACAGGTATGATTTCACTTCCTTATTCTGAAGACAGATCATTATTTACACATTGCTATATCCAAATGCAGTAAAACATTGTATAATACGAAAAGGATCCTAAACTTTCAGAAATAACTTTTTTTTCTTTTTTTTTTTTTTTCTTCCTTTCAGGCAGTTTGCCTCATACTAATGGGTATGTCTCAGCAATACTGGAGGCTTCATCACGTCACTTGGGTGAAGGTGGTGGTTGTAGGCAGACAGCCATCTTTCTGTGGAGGACAGATGTACCTCTGATAACTCCTCACAGGTGGTTTTAAATACAATAATCACCTCCATAGGCTTGCCTGGGTCAAGACTGAAAATGTGAGACTTAATATACCTGTGTCACTTTCACTGGTGGACCTGTTGTCTCTGGAGCTGGCAGGAGACACTTCTTTCCTCCAGAAGGTACCTGATTTCAATAACTTTTCCACAATCTCTGCCTGAAGCCACTTTTACTTGCAACATGAAAGTAACACCATCAAGAAAAAAGATAATATCAGTAGTTTTCACCACGCATTCAGATGCTGACTGTCTTTTATGTGAAACAAGGGAACAGCAAGACCTGGCTGAATATCTCCTATGCTCTTCCACAAGATTTATGAATTTTTATCCCTTTTCATCTTTTTAGCAGTTACAGGGAGACTGGGTTCCCTTGTCAGGGAACAACCTTCTCAGGTGTTTTTTTTTTGAGTCATAGGCCCCTGTGTATTTTTCCTACTGCACAAAAATGCA
>NW_009231853.1:32518-37088 GCF_000690835.1 Fulmarus glacialis
GAAGTCTTCAGGATGTCCTAAAATGCAGGTTTTCTGCTGTCTAGATTGGAGGTGTGTGGAGACGTAACTGCCTTCTCCTCGGAGAAAACTGCTCTACAAGGAGGTGCTGAGACAGTGTTGAAAACTTAGAGAAAACTTCTGTAAACCAACAACAATTAATCTGCCAGACTCTCCTTATCCCCAAGGACTTTATTGTGAACATAGTGTCTTTGTTTCTCCTTATCACTGTGGTCCTTATCACTGAGGACTTTAAGGTGGACGTATTGCCTTTGTGTCTTCAGCTGTGTATTTTAGATTCAATACTCCATGAAGATTTGTTGATGAGGAAATTACTTGAACACCATTAGCTGTGGACTCAGCCTTGCAGCCATGAACAATTTCCTATTGTCTTTTATAGGAGCAGGACAACACATAGGAAAGCAAGCATATGGTGCAAAGATCCCACATCCATGTAAGCAATCTGAAAAGCCTTAACAGTAATTAGAGCCTGAAAAGAAGAAGAGACACTTGCCATAAGATGGTATACCAGAGTAGATTTGCTAGGGTGTTCTTCAGGGTTTCCAGAATGTATTCTTCTTCTTTGAGTAGAAGATACGTCTGGTAAATTATTACATTCTCTGCCCACTATTGCATTTGCTCTATAACATTGCTTTATAATTTTTTAAAAGCTAATGAAACTGCTGCTGATATCGGCATTGGAAATTCAGGCACACCATCATTTTCTCTGAAGACTGGCATTTATTTATTATTTTTAGGACATTTTCACTTAGTTTTTTCTTAACTCTGAATGTAGAAACTTTTAAAGAGACAAACAAGGACTCTTTGCCACAGAAACAAAACAATTTCTCTCTACTGACCAATCAAATCAGAGGCAGGGCAGGAACTGACCCTGGCTCTAATCTGTGTGTGAAGTGAGATCAGTTATGGATATTTATCTATTTGTGTTCCCCTGGAGTCCTCCAGAGGTGCCATGCAGAATCAGCTCCCCATTGTGCTGTACGTTGCAGCAACACCAAGTAGAATATAGTACATGAGGGTCAGTTACTTTCTACAGTCTGTAAGTCTTTTGTCCCTGTCCAGAAGTGTTTATATTTGTCCCCCTTCTGATAGTCCAAATGACTGTCTTCAGGCAAGATTTACTCATTGTCTTTCTTTGTCCCATGTTCTAGAGAAGGAAACTTACCCAGAGTGCTAAAATGACCTGCTACCCACCCTCCTTTGGAGCAGGATTGGAACCAGCTGGTGTGGCTTGTGGGACAAACCAGGGACAGACGTGGACAAGGCAACCGGGAGCTGCAGAGCTTCAAGATGTCTTATGGTTAACCTCCAGAAGCTGATATGAGATCTATGTCACCTGGTAGAGCCACCAAGTAAGGGATGAACACCTTCCCTAGCCCAAAGGGATTGAAATACATTCCTTTGTGAACCTGAGGAGTTTCATTGCCTGTTGTAAACAAAACACTTGAGAACATCCCCTGTCAGCCACTACTTGTGTGCTGAAACAAGACCTCTGGAAAAAAAGTAGGCAGCTTCTAAGTATTTCAACAGGAGATGGAGTTATTTCTAGTCTAAGCTTTTCAGTCCAGCACACTGAAGAAAAAAAATCATGAAGAAATCTGAGCGGTAAGGTGTTTTAAGCCTATCTTGTAGCTGTGGTGTTAATACACCCTCATTGTAGCTTCTCATAGCCAACAGGATTTATTTTAAAAAGTTTGTTTTCACCTATCAGCCTTGTCTGTTCCTATCTGATAGGAATGTTTATCAAATGCCATAGTCGCTTTTAACCTGCCCAAAGGCACTCTAGATAGGAAAGTCAGTTTTATTCTGAAAACACTGCATAGGAACGTGGGTTTACACACCTTTTCTTTTATCGGGTGGGCAGCCGGACCATGCGCATTGAGGCAAAACACCACCACTGTGAGTTGGGGATACACACAGAAATATGGCGAGTTCCTGCTCTGTACAAACGGGATGAGACTCTACCTGGCATCCTACTACCAATTTCTAGGTCTCTTGAGTCACCAGCCGGGAGACAGGGGAGAAATGAACTGAGGAGAGAAGCAAAAATGATTGTGAGTCTGAAGACCCCTTCCCGGGCAAAACCCACTGCCACCCTGTTCCTGCCTTGCCTATCCAGTGCCTCTAGGGCTGTCTGTCTATTCCTAGACTTTTCCTCTGCCACAGCAACTGTTTGGCTGCCCTTGCTGGATTTGCTTTTAGGAAAAACCCAAACAAAGCATATACTGCCTTATAAAAAGGCTTTACTTGACTGTGCGTAACAGTTCGGTCTGTCTGAGACAGATTCTCAGCTGGCATGTAATCACGTTTAGACAATGTGTGTGCTGCTTTGCCGTATTTATTCTGACCACTTCTGGCCACATGCTCATTTAAAATATAGGAATCTAACTGAAATACCGGAAAAAGCCAGTGGGGATCTCTCCAGGGATCTAGTGGACTTTGGGGTCGGCACAGGTGGGTCAGACCAGTGGTCTGTCTTCCCCCCTCCATCAGCGGTGGATAACAAGGGAGCCCGGGATTAGAGGAAGCCTGGGGTGACCCCGGCAGTCTGTGCCGTGCGGCACATCCGAGGGGAGTCCTGCCCGACCTCCCGCGGAGGCACAGCCTGTGCCCTCCGGCAGGAAGAGGAGCCTCTTGCTCCGTGTTTGCTGGGGAGCTTCGTTCTGCTCTCTGCCCATCTCACTCCCTCTCTTTACTTGTTCAGCTTGTTTTCCTGCAATATGATCTTCCCCTCCCGGCTGTCAATCAAGAAGATTGGCATCTGCCTTATGCAGAATGGCTCCCTTAATTAGCCCCAGGAGCATCCCGCTTGTGGTCTTTTTCCCTTTTCTGTCTCCTGCCACGCAGACGGCTGGTGGGAACCTTCCTTCTGTTGATTTCTGCTTGTGCCCTTGTCATACGATTTCTACCTGACCTTTTCCATAGCTGCTCAGCGGTGACACTCGAGTAGCCCAAAGCCCACCCTTTGGTGGACCACCTTACAGGACAACAAGGAATTTTCTCCCGTCTGCCGCCTGCTTTCTTCCCCCTCCTTCTTTTCCTCCCAACCTTTTTTGAACTCTGAGAGGTTTTATACTTAACAAGCCTGAGTGCTACTGCTGTCTGCCCTCCCATAGATTTCATTCCTTGGGGTCTGCACTTCCCCTCTTCGTTCCTTGTGGTTGTCAGATGTGATTTCCCATGGTCCCTTCCAGAGACGATGCGAAGCAGAGGAGCGATCACAAGCCTCAGGCGTGCTTCCTCTTTCAGAAGAGGGTCAGGTCAAGGCTGACTGTGATGAGCGTTGCCAGTCTGATGAAGGCAATCTGTTTAATAAGGGGTGCAGATGCTTTGGGAGAAGGCAGCTCTTCTACAGTCCCAACTTGATACAATTAAAGATGTGGAAAACCTTTTTCCTTCTCATATCCTGAAAACCTTGTGGCGGATGACTGCATCTCACTGGAGAAGAGATTAAAGGAGGTTATTGTATGAGAGAAAAGGTCCAGAGTACAGCAATGAAAACTACCCAGTGCCTGGGGAGAAGAAACCACATGAGGAGAACTTTAAAAAGACCAGAACTATTTAGTACGGAAAGGCGAGCAGGAGGGGGAAATGCGATAGTGCGACATGTTTTATTGGAGGATGTAAAGACAGCCAAACAAGGGATATTTTCTCAAATAAACCCCTTGATCTAAGGACATGGGGTCACTTTGCAGCATATAAGGACAACATCTTTCAGACAAGTCAGTTGAATTTATCTGTGTCATGCATATGTGCAGTTCACAACGACACAAGGAAATCCAGGAGTGTAAAGGAATACGACTGCTCTGCCAGGCCTTGCGTGCAGAAAGTGAGATTCACGTAGCTGGCTCTGGTTTTGCACGTCCTCACGGATGGATCCATGCTGAGCACATGTGCAGCACGGGGCTACGGTCCTCTCCTCCCTTTCCCCAGATGTGAGCTGGCTATGTCCGGCACATGGGATGATGGAGCAGGAGAGGGGCTCTGCTACTCTGCAGATGGAAATGCACCATCTGGAAGAGCCGTGTTGCTCCCCTGCCTACGCCTGCATCTCCTCCTCTGTTGTGCAGTGTCCTCCTCGTGATGCTGGGGGAGTATGTGCTTGAGAAGATGGAGTATATCATCCACCCATTGTAGGAGAAAGGACAACAGTCCTCCCTGTTGATAGTCCATAGCATCATATGTGTGTGCATATGCTTGTTTGTGTAGAGATCTATTGTAATTCTTTTAGACACAGCATAGTGTTTATGATTTCCTTTATGTTGGGAGGTGTGGGACCTCCCTTGAATTGTAGGCTGCCATTGAGTTTAAAAATAGCAATATCAAATAGAGAAATGTAATGGCTGAAAGAAGCTGCTTGACATTCTAAGGTTGTATATAGGTGTGGGGTATCGCTCTTGTAGAAGGCAGATGCTATTATTTGAAGAGATGTGATTAAAAACATCTGGAGACAGATACAGTTTGCTTAAAGGTAAGAACTGGAGATCTTTCCCATGTCACTATCTGATGCAGATCTTTACTTCATTCACTGTCTCCCACAGCATTCTCCTAG
>NW_009231854.1:0-19311 GCF_000690835.1 Fulmarus glacialis
GCGCTGCCCGGCGCGGGGCTCGGTGCCGGGGTGAGGCGTGAGGGGGTGACCCGCTCTTGTGCCTGCAGGTTGCCCGTCCTTTCACGAGCTGCGTGTGGTAACACAAACGCGGATTCCATGTCTTTTCTTGTAAGTAAACCCGAACGGATTAGGGTGAGTGTTGAACGCCTTCCAGCTTCCCTCAGACGCCGGCGTGTCGGTAGAGCCTGCCCTGCGCTTGTGCGGAGGAGCCGCGGCGGGGCCGGCCTCCTGGAAAGCACCTTAAAGTCACGTTAAAACCTGCTAATTATACGGCAGGGTATCGATGTGCAAGCTAGGCGCCAGTTAAAAAAAACCTGAAGTGTTTATTGCTTGCACACCTGTATCTCCTTTGTGTGCGGCGCGAGGTTTGTAATGAGCGTTGCATTTAAGAAAAAGTGCGGTAATGCTGATTATTTCGCACCTTTCTTTAAGAAGTTACTGCCTCATCTGTGTCGCACCACCGGCAGTTTTTGTTTGTGTGGTGTGTTTTTTTTTTTTCCCTAAACTTAACTTAGCTTGGAAAGCTAAACACAACAGCTTTGTTTAATTCTGCATTTCTAATTGAGGAAGTTTCATGCGAGAGAAGCACTTTTAACGCCTTAAAATGGTATTGTTATATACGAGTTTTGAGTCATCGTCATCTAAAGACTCGTCGGTGCTTTCTAGGACTGGCTTCCCTTGCACTAAACAACATAAGCTATTTTTTCAGTTATTTTACCGAGTAGACAAATTCTAATGTGGGAGCGTTTGTTTATTTAATGTTGACTTCATGATCATCACTCTGCAAGCCTAAAATTGCATATTCTATTGTGTGTTATGTGTGTTATGTGTGCCTGTCTATATATTTTTCTTTGAATCACAGAGTTGAATAGAGTGGTAGAAACATTTCTCTGTACAACCTAATGCTTGCTGTGAATTTTAAGCATGAATTCTGGAAGAGAAAAAGAGCTTTAAAATATTTATGTTCTAATTTTGCATTCAGTCAATAGATACATAGCCAAAATATGTAAGTTCTCTAAGACATCACCTCATTGTAAATAGCTGAAGCTTTTTTTACACCTATTACACCCAAACAAACAACTTTTATTTGCCTATATAAGGGAGTTGTAGCATGCTTATTATTTTTGCTGTATGTGCATGTATAAAGGTTCTTGTTTGAATGATCTAAAATTACATTAATTTTATTGCAAGTGCATGCTGGTCAGGAAAAGCAATAGCACCAGTGTGGTTGCTACGTGCATGCCATTATAGTGGCACAAGAAGAGAATATCCTTGTCCAAAGTAAGGGTGTAACTCTGATGTTGCTGCTAATCACTTTCAGACCACAGTAGAATCCTTGAAGTGTTACGATTCTCTTATGTTTTTTGTGGGGAAGGGGGAAAAGAAACTTGTCTCTAGATGGAATAACTAATTATCTGGGGGATTTTTTTTTTTCTTTCAGCGGTGGGTGTCTGAAAAGTTCATTGTTGAGGGCTTAAGAGAGTTCGAACTGTTTGGAGGTAAGTTTTCCTCTCATTAGATGACATTGTTAGAAATGTTTTATTTTAGTCACAGGGTCTGTTAATTTGGTTGTAAATATGTATCTTAACAGTAAAAGAGATGAATAAATGTTGTTGTAGCACCAGATCTGGTTATTCAAGCTGGCTAACCATATACAGTTAACATGGAAGTGTCCAAGATCTAGCAGGTTATTTGGAAACCAATTTCATATTGATGGCAGTACTATTTTCAGACCCTGTATTCTGTATTTCTTAGCATAACCAGTTTTTTTCCCTATGCAAAAGATAAATTTGGGGTTTAGGAAGGTTAATTATAATTTTCCGAGTACAAATGGATTTTGAAACTGATGATAGCTCCCCAGTGTGCAGGAGAGCTGATTGGTTTCTGTTCTGCTTTCTGCATAACGAGCAAAATTGCCCACTAGGATGCAGAATTCTTGATCGGTGACATAGAAGGTGATCAGAGCATAGGAAAGATGTCTAGATCTTGAGCTTCCAGGTGGAGTGGAAGAATGTTCACTACTTCAAATAAACTTTAGATCTAGTTTCTTCTGTATTTAAGCGAAGTAGAGATGTCATTTTTCAATGTATTTAGAGGTATAATAAAAAAAAATTGTCACCTTACATTTATGTTGAATATATGAACAGTAGCACTATTTGAATCCCTTTAATTCCCATAATTGTACTACAATTTGATTATTTTTAGTGCTGCAACCTTATGTGTAAATTAAATGTCTTTGTCTAAAAAAAAAAAAAAAATTGTATATATTTGGTATCAAAAAGTATCATGCAGGGTTATTTACTCAGTTTTCCAACTCTATTTTTAATGGGTATCTGTTGAACACACCATGGTGAACAATTAATTTCTTTACTCCAGAGCAGCCTCCGGGTGACTCTCGGAGAAAAGTAAGTGACTTTTGCAGGCTGTGGTGCTGTGGTTCATTGCATGGAGATTATTCCTTGTGGAAGTTTGATTTTTCTTTTTATCTCAGTTATATATTTCATCTCTGTATTTAGCTCTACGAGTGTGGAAACAGGTTTCACCCTGGAGTGGAGATTTTGGTGTGTGGTTTTCAAACTATATGTGACAAGTCAAAATTTTAAACTTAATCTCTTGGATTTGTATTTGTGTCGTCGTCCCTCCTCCCCCCAGCCTCCCAAGGGTCTCTTTTTTGAGATGATTTAGATCTGATTCTTCAGAGACACTAATCTCTTATAACTCTCTTAGAATAAAAGGAAGAGGTTAGTTCATGGGACTTCTGAAAACTAGGCCCAAAAAATGTTATGTTGGCCATTCAAAACCAGTGTTTCCTTCCGGACACATTGATTCTGATTTCCTTTCTCTTCCCTGTAGAGCAGCCACAACAGAGGCTCCAACATCAAAACCAAACATCGTGTAATTTTCAGTTTGAGGTGACTTTACCTCCTGTTTTCTGGTAGTCTTCAGAGCCAATTCTGTGCATGCTTGGAGAGCTTTGCCTCTTAAAAACTAGAATCACTAGCAAACATGGACTGTCTATTCAAAAACATACAGCCAGAATGTGGCAGTTGAAAACTTTACCTTGATGCTTTTTGTTCTGCAGGCCCTGATTGAACAGTGGTGCAATCTGGTGCATAATGAACAATGCTCATAGAATAACACAACTTACGACAGAATATATTTGTCTAAATGATTTCCCACCTACCCACACCATATTGAAACATTTCTGTGTGCAGGTGTTGCTCTAGTTTAAGCTAATTACAAACACGAATTGAGTGTGATTTGATTATAATTGTGTCAGTTCAAGCTGCTTATAATTTATTTTTGTGCCAGTGTCTGTAATTTACTGGCACAAACAAAGCTGAAAATATGAGATGGGTATGGAATGTTTTGTATAAAGTCAAGTGAATTCACACCTTTTTTTAAATTGCTGAGCATTACGCATATGCTGGACTGGAAGCAAATTGAGATTAGCATCTGTTTTGGTTTTGTTACAGTATTCACTTGGGGTTTGGTCACCTCTGCAGTGGTATTGCTGACTCTTATTTTGATTTTTACATCTAAATAAAAGCTTGCTTTTTCCAGCAGGGCTATAGAAAAAGGTAAATAATTTGGGGTGAGGGATGGGAGGAAAATTTTTGTTGCTCATGCTGGGAGTGAGTGAGGGAATGAGGAGGTGGAGAGGAAGGCAGCAGAACAAAACCAACATTCCCTCTTCCTAATTCAGATGAATGTCATTTGGCAAATGCAGATCCTTGCTAGCATCACATAACTGATTTTTTTATGGCATTTGTTACAGTAGTTGCCTTTCAAAGATTAATTTCCTTAAATCTATCTCAAATTAAAATCAGATCAACAAGCCGGAAAGCTAGCTCTTAATGAATGTTATGCTATAAAGCTAGTCATATGTGACTTCATTTTGCAGCTGCTTTTGCTTTTGACCATACACCAAAAGTTGTCCTGTGTGAAACCACCAAGGAGCTTTTTTGCAGTATTTCATAAATGACATTTCAGTTTAACTTTTTTTTTTTAAAAACTCTTGTATGATGTTGATAAATTTCTGGTAGAGCTCCTTTTGCATTAATTCTCGGTTATCGGTCACTCCTAACATGAAGAGAGGTGAGTGAAGACCCCTGATGTACTGGAAGACTTTTGAAAAGGGAATTTACACTATTTTTCCATTACTGTTGAAACAGCCTACTCCATTAATAAGATTAAATTTATTTAATTTTTTGCATCTCTTTTGTGGGCTTATGCTATATCTGGAGTGGACTTTAATAAAGCAAACCACTTACATATTGCTCAGTGTTTCACCAGCTGTCATTGCTCCATAACGCTGCTTATCAGAGCCTCCTGCTTTCATTTCCTTGGTGCCTTTCTGCTTCAGAGGTTTCCATTTGCCTGTGTGTGTCTCCTGGCAATCTTGCTGTTGACAGGACTGTGTGAAATTGCTGGAAGAAGTAATGAATGATACAATTGCGTTCAGAATTGACAGGCATCTCTAACAGAAGTTTGAAATCCTGAATGGAACATTGCTGCCTATTCTCAGCCAAGGAACAGCACTGTCTAGTGTTACAACTAGAATAAAGAATTTGGGACTGCTGAGATCTTAGGGGTTAGCTATCCTGAAACAGGACTGAGTTGCTGTGCTAGAGTTGTGTGAGCTGAAATTATACCATAGCACTGGTCACAAATCTTAAGTTTTGCTTTTTCCCTTAACTGAAAAATATGCCTATTTTAAAGGTAGGCAGAGAGAGATAAAATGTGTGCTGTTCAAAGTCAGTTGAAAAGGTGGAACTCGGGAAACGTGACTATTATTATACTCCCAAAGTATACTTAGGGACCCAAAGGTAATTTATGGCAAATTCATATCTGTGCGGATTGCACTACATTTACCCTGGACTGAGTGGAGAACAACAAGTTCCTTGTTTTTCAGCTGTCACTGTGGTGATTCCATTTTTCAGTGATGGAAAAAAGAGTATTTGCTGTCACTCTAGGAAAATGCACAAGCCTTTTCTGCTTCATGTACCATGAGAAAAGGTCTGATAAAGGGCATTTGCAGTTGATGAAGAATGAGGTGGAAAAAATGAGCTGGAGTTCCAAATGTCAGGAGGAGTTAATGTGCTGGAAATTTGAGATAACTAAATCTGGTCTTAGACAGCAAATAAATTTGGTTCCCCATTAGGATGTTCTCCTTGTGACTTTGGAAATTTGAGGGAATTGGAAGGTATAATGGAACTTGCAAGAACATTGAAGTTTGTCTTCTGCAAAATCCTGCTTGGAAAGATTTATGTGTATGTAAATAAAGCAGATAGCTTTATGTCAGATGTAGTGAAGAAAAGCTGACAGGCTTGGGAGTGCTGCTTCCCTGTGTGGTGTGGGGTCTTTTCCTTTTTTTTTTTTTTTTTTCTCCTCTCTGTAAGCACTAATGCTTTGCAGTAAAGTTTTTGCTTTCATTTGGAGCTTCTCTTTTCATGTGTGTCTGATCTTCATATCTTGGGCTAAGTTGGTTCATCACTTCTACCATTCAGCTAAGCAGCTTCAGCTGTGCTGTTCTTATCACAGATGAGCAGCTGAAAACCAGAAGCCCCAGCATCAGACAGGAATGCTGACTGCCACAGTGCAGGAAGTGCTAAAAACAAGCTTTCCTTTGGCCTTTGCTCAGGCAACAGGATGGTGGCACAGAAGTTTGTAATTAATGGGAGAAAGGTAGTTACTATAAAGCAGTGCTTAAGCTGTCCTGGGTAATAGTAATTGGCTTTATCCAAATATTCCTAAAGAAATTCTAGCTTACAGTAATCAAGAATCTACCTGTTACGGTTACATGTTTTGAAACACAGATATCTGGATCTTCTGAAAGGAGGCATCTCCTGGATTTCAATTGATGACTAACTATTTAAAATTATTTTAACAGCAATTAAATTCTCTCTTCTATATTCAGTACTGTCTTGTTATTTTGAGGTGTATGATAATATAAGGAGCAGATGATTTTTCTAGCACGTGACCTTTATTTCTTCTGACCTGACTTTATTTTTTTTTTTTTCCCCCCAGACAAATGAGGCGAGCTCCGAGTCGATAGCTTCTTCCCCTAAAAGGGACACCATGAGCAACTTCCTACCAGACAGCAGCTGTTATGAGTTGCTCACTATCATAGGTAATACTACTAGTGGGCTGGAGGATCGGAAGTCTGCTTTGCAAAGAATATAACTTCTGCAGATTTGTTGGCCTTTTCTTCATTGATTGCTTATTTTTGACATTAGATGCCTGTCCTCTTTGATTTGAATAAAAAATGAGATGCCAATCCTAAAGGCTTTCAATTGAAAGAGGCATGTGGTGGATTAATGACGCTGAGTGAAGTACAAAGTCAGCAGAAGTAGCCTGAAACCTGTCCCTGTCTTTGGTGGAGCTGTGGCCTAATCGTTTTATTTCTACTTCAGTTCTGAACTTGAAAGACAGGATAATATTACTGGCTAGGAGGATTTCTCTCGATGGGATACATGCTAAGGAAGATAGTATCTGATGGAATGATTACTCTTTTTCACAAGGCCAAAAATAGTTACAGTAAATGAGTGTAAAGATTATTTAAGGGTCAAGGACTGGAGGAGTTCTCCAGAAGTGTGTAGTTCCAGAAATACTGCTGAAGCTTTAATGCCTTTTCTTTCAGGCAGAGGCTTTGAAGACTTGATGGTTGTGAACCTGGCCAGATATAAACCCACAGGAGAGTATGTCACAGTCAGAAGAGTGAACTTGGAGGCCTGCACAAATGAAATGGTCACGTTCTTGCAGGTAACATAAATCCACCAATGTCCTAATGCAAGTTTAGGAGAGGACAGACAACAAGAGCAGTGCTTATCAATACTGTATTTGTATTTCTGCATTTACTAAATTGAATCAAAATACCTTTATTTTAGGGGGAACTTCATGTTTCCAAGCTCTTCAGCCACCCTAACATCGTGCCATACAAAGCAACTTTTATAGCTGACAATGAGCTATGGGTAGTAACATCTTTCATGGCCTATGGTAGGTGGCATCATATTCTGTGAAATAAAATTGAAGAGGTGAAGTATCCTTGGGGTTTTTTTCTGACCAATTAAGAGGTGTTTTGTTTCTTTTTAGGTTCTGCAAAAGATTTAATCTGTACCCATTTTATGGATGGGATGAGTGAACTGGCTATTGCATATATCCTCCAAGGCGTATTGAAAGCACTTGACTACATCCACCATATGGGCTATGTACATAGGTATTTAAAAAAAAAAAAGGCCATCTGTTTTCCTTCTGTTGGAAGTTCTCAGAAATACTACTCATCATTAGAGCAGAGTGGGTAGTTCAAGAGATGCGGAACGCACTATCAAGTTTTATATTACTTTGCTGTTAGTGCAAGCTGGTTTGATGCTCGTGGGAAATTGTATCATTGATCTTTCTAAACTGCGTGAAAGTGTCACTGTGGAACAAACTTATCCCAGAGACCGCTGTATACCTAAAATCACAACCGCAGCTTGTGCTGACAGGCTGACTTGTTGAGGCTCTGTTCAGATACTATTGTCTGTCTCCAAATTGAGACTGAGTGGTGGTGGGGTTTTGCCCTGTTACTGTTGGAGGTCGTGGGTCCATAACATTTAGTCCTGCATTTGTCCTTGCCACAGAAACATTCTTTGGGAACCTGCAAAGTGGGTGAACAGAATCCTGTTAATGTTTGTAGAAGTGGTTTTGCACAGCGTTCAGAATGAGTGTTAGGAGTCTCAGCCTCCTGGTAGGAGGCTGATCAAGTATTGCCCTGCGCATTGAACTGTCCAGTAGAGTAGGCTTTTATCCTTTCTGTAGGTGCTCGCTAAGGATGAATTTCTCTTTAGTACTATAGCTTCTCTTAGTCTCTTTCCAAATCACTGTCTCCATCCCTTAGCGTATTTTTCCTCTTCTCTGATACATCCTTCTGTTGCGAGAGTAAATTTCAAATGTTGAAAGTTCTAGATCATTAGTGTTTACTACTTTTTATTGTATGTACTGTAAAAGAAATTCAGCTTACCTATGCCTGCCTTAAATCCTTTGCAGTGCCCTTCTGCACTTTTCCTGGGAAAGCTGTAAGGAACATAACTCCTGTGAGACCAGAGAACCTGACTATTTTTACTTTTTTTTCAGGAGTGTTAAAGCCAGCCATATCCTGATCTCTGTAGACGGGAAGGTGTACCTCTCTGGCCTGCGAAGTAATCTAAGTATGATCAACCATGGGCAGCGACTCAAAGTTGTTCATGACTTTCCCAAATACAGCATCAAAGTCCTTCCTTGGCTCAGTCCTGAAGTCTTGCAGCAGGTGTGTTTAAAAAAAAAAGTGCTGGTTTTTAGTGATATATGGTATCTCTGTATAATTTTCTGAGTTCTTACAGCATGTTCAGGGGGTGGGGGTGGGGACGTGAAAAAAGCCACAGGGTTATTTTTTCTCGTGATCAGCTCTATCCTTTTCACCTTAAAACCAGAGACCGCTAGCAAGGGGAAACCTGTATTCCTGTCAAAAAGG
Organism: Fulmarus glacialis; assembly: GCF_000690835.1. Classification (NCBI taxonomy): domain Eukaryota; kingdom Metazoa; phylum Chordata; class Aves; order Procellariiformes; family Procellariidae; genus Fulmarus; species Fulmarus glacialis. The sequence goes on from NW_009231854.1 coordinate 8,513, forward strand.
GCAATTGCTGAGAAGCCCATGTTACAACATTGTCTTTTCTTTCCTTCCAGAGGAAGGTGTGTGAATGTAAGGAAGAGGAAGGGGAGAGGCTAGAGGAAACAGATTTGGGGTGGGCGCAGGGCAAGTGGGTAGAATTTGACCTGATCTATTTGACTAAATAGTTTTCTTGTAGGTACCTCTACAGATTGTCCCATTAGCAAAGTGTTCCATTAGATGCCTGTTGCCCTAAGGTGGATGCCATCCCTACTAGCTAGCTGATTTCGGTTAAATAAATGTTGTCCTTAACTGTGTGTTTTAACAAACAAAAAAACCACCACCATAATAAACCAGCCTATATGTGGCTTGTACTATTTCTGCTCTGATCATTTGGGTTTGCTGTTCTGCATATCAAATCATGGGCATTGCCCGTGCAATCACATGTAAGTCCGCAGGGCTAATTTTTCTTTTCCTTTTCATCTAGAATCTCCAGGGTTATGATGCAAAATCTGACATTTACAGCGTAGGGATAACAGCCTGCGAGCTGGCAAATGGACACGTACCATTTAAAGACATGCCTTCTACTCAGGTAAGGTTTAAAAGCTGTTCCTTTCTCATCCTTCATCCTGGCACATGGAACTGCTTTGCTGCACCTGGGATGTGAAGACAGAAGGGTGCTGTGCCTACCTGAATGAGAAGTCGTAACTGTCTAATCTTTGTGTGTGATGTTGCTTATGTCCCTTCTCTTCCAGATGCTTTTGGAAAAGCTGAATGGAACTGTTCCCTGCCTGCTAGACACCACCACAATTCCTGCGGATGAGCTGACTATGAAAACCTCCCGTTCAAGCGCTAACTACGGAATGGGCGAGAGCATGGCTACTAGCAACGTGAGAGCGGCCAACGGAGAGCCAACCCTGCACCCTTATCTTCGGACCTTCTCCACCTACTTCCATAACTTCGTAGAGCAGTGCCTCCAGCGGAACCCCGATTTCAGGTAAAGCCAGGTGAAAGCTGTTCTTCACAGACCTGCGCTATTCTAGGGCAGGTTAGACCAGGAGAGCCAGCAGAGATTATTCAAAGTTTTCTTTCCAAAAGCGTAGGGGAGTGAGGATATGCTCCATACATTAAGAAGAGCAGTCCAAGTATGTAAAACAAGAGCAGTGTTAACACTTTGAGCACTTTGTGTAAGAGAGCCTGAAGAATTACTTTGCAGCCTTCTTTGGGGGGTAGAGTGGTGCTACACGTCAGGAAAATAAACCGAACAACTTGAATTTCTGGTCCCTGTGAGACTGTGTTTATCCAGTTTCCATCACTGTGAACGTCTGCTGTTTAGCCAGCAGAGAATAACAATGGGAAGTGATCAAGAACTCTGTAGTGAGTGTAAAGGCATCTTTAGCCATGACAAACTTCTCTAGCAGACCACACTGTTCAGAAATTTTCCCTTGATCAAATGTTGGGGTGTGAAGTAGGTAACTTGCACAGAAGAAGGTTGAAGCGCTTGCATAAAACATCACGTGAACATAATAAACAGTGCTACTGGTGACAAAAGGGAGATACCCTATAGCTGAGAAATGAGAGAGGCAGGAAGGACCTTGGTCTTTTCTTTCTTCCATTACCCGACTTTAAACACTGACACATTTTCTTGTGTGTTTACCTTATTCTAACTCCCTTCTACAGGCCAAGCGCAGGCACTCTGCTTAATCATCCCTTTTTCAAGCAGGTAAGGAACTCTAATTAATCTGCAGATGAAGAACAGTGGCTTTTCTGTAGTTCTTGTCTTGCTGTGTCACTGAACCTGCAGGTGGGAATGTCGAGTTGCTGCATTTTCTGTGATCTGAAAGGATTAAGTTTGGTGACTAATTGTAGCATGGCTTGGTGATCCACACATTATCCTCGGAGTTGGATGGGCGGTTCTCAAAGCATCTCTTCCTTATCTAAACAGAGGATGTAAATCTGCCTGTCCTGTATGCCAGAACAGCTTTTCACCCTCAGGCTACTGAGTACTGGGGCAAGGCAGTCCTAACCTGGTCCTTAATGAGACCAAACCGAGGTGACCTGCGCATTGCTTACAGCTGTGTGGCAGGTTGGTGAGCTCCAGCTCTGGTGTGGGAAGAGGCAGAGGCTCTCCTGCCCCTGAAATGATTTGTCTGGCTTGCTCTGAGCTGAGGGTTAGGGTGGTGCTTCACCGCGGGAAGCATCAGGACCACAGCACCCAAGTGCTGCTGAAAAGGCTGCATGCAAAGCACTTTCTTGTTACAAGATGCAGTGCGAAAGCCCTGCACATCTCTCAGTGCTGGCGGGAGGATAATACTGTGTTTTTAGTTTCTGCCTGTAACCACACATTGTTGCTGCTTGACTGTGATGCTCAAGTGTGGGGAAGCATTTCAGCAGCTGAGTTCTCTCCTTTCTGAGCAGATCAAGCGCCGTGCTTCTGAAGCACTCCCTGAACTTCTGCGCCCCGTCACCCCAATCACCAATTTTGAAGGAACGCGGCCCCAGGATCCCAGTGGCATTTTTGGGCTGGTATCAAACCTGGAGCAGCTGGATGTGGATGATTGGGAATTCTAGAAAAACAGAGACTATTCCTGGTTCTGGAGGAGCTTTCTGGACATTGTAATTTATTGGTCCTGTTCATAAAAGGTGATGAATGTTACACATAGAAGAGTTTACAGGTCCTTGGGAAGGAACTTCAACTGCCTGTTTACTTAGGAAGTAGCCTGGAAACAAATGGACAGACCTGAGCTGGAAAAGGATCAACCCCAAGGAACTGTGGAGTATTCCAGATGGTGCAGTGCCCACAGCCCCAGTTCTTGCAGCTGAGTACTGGTAGCTCAAATGGGCAAATGGGTTGAGTGAGTCTGTTTAGTCTCTATTTATGTGTTTCTAAAAATGTTTCTAAAAATCACTGGCTTCCTTGTATCACAGTTGAAGGCTGTGTGTCCCTACCCTCTTTGGTTCTTTCTCTTTTAAGGGTGCCTTAGAGTTAAGGGGAGGCAGGCAGCTCTTAGTTTTGGGCATTCTCGTAGAGCTGGTCAGATTACTGTTACAGTGTTGTCACAGGGTAACTTTTGAAGGTGGGGAAAAAGGGGATTGTGTTCTTAAATGTAGTCACTGCTTTGTGATGGAAAATGGGAGATCAAAGACAACCTGATTCCATTCCAGGCACACTCGCTGCATCGGGCATTCCTCTGCAGCACTGGATTCTTTTCCAGTTCTGGAGAGAGCTTTTGAAGAGACTCCTCTCACTTGATGCTGAGCACTCTGAACTCCAGGTCAGACAGGGCATTCCAGCCTCTCCTCCCATGGCTGCCTGGGTCACCAAAGCGAGTGTGTACGCCAGTGCAAGGTACCAGCTTTTTTATCCCTGTAGCACATCTAGTTGAGCCTCCTCTTAGCTGGGCTGGTTTCACACCATGTAACACTCATACCAGCTTGTTCTCAGTGACTTACCCTGGCACAGAGGAAAAGAAATTGACTTTCATGCTAAATCCTCTAGCTCATGACTCCTCTTTGAAGGTCATGTGCAGAATTGATCTTAAGCCTTCCATTACCCTTGCTGTTCTGCCTTCCCTGAGTGACAGGTAAAAGCTTGCTTCTCATGTGGCTCCCCTTGATTCATGGCCGTGTGACTCTGCCCTGCTGTTGTGGCAGCTCCCCCCCCATGCCATGGTATTTTTTGGAGGGGTATTTAAGGCTTTTAGTTTGACCTTTCCAAGGACCACGGGTGCTGGAGGTCTTTGTACTCTTTAATGAAGCACTGAGAATCCAGTCCTGTAAGAGTGGTGGATGGGAGTAGTGGTGCTGGCAACAGGTCCTTCTTGTGTTTATAAACTGTACTTGAAGCCAGAAAAAGTTTGTTACTCTAGTTTTTTGCCAAAACAAATAAAATATTTCTGAAGGTTTTTTTTTAAGTCTGTTGTTTCTGCAAGATGATGGAGTGGATCACAAATGACGACACAGGCTGGCTATGCATGCTTACTCTTCTCATTTCCTTACTTTCATACAGTTCACCACAGTTAGTTGCAACTGCCTCTGTGTTTCAAAACCATATTTCACCTAAAGCAAGAAGCTGCAAACAACTGCTCTTGCTCTTTTCTGAACGTTTCAGTAGAATGCATTCTCCCAGAGCAGGGGTGTTTGTAAGGGCAGGCTACAACAGATAGGACAGGCCCACTTATACTTCCTCCCTAGGATCATTTTATTATAGTAAGTAGATCTTAATTTCCTAGCTTGTTATGAAGTCTGCAGCTTGCAAAAATCCTTATCCCTCTCCCATAAGCCTGGACAGGGACTGAATCACTGGTACTTACAGCAAGAAAAAGCACAGTACCACTCAGCGTAAAACCTTTGGGACAGAGTTAGTGATGGTTGGAGGAGACAAGTTTCCTCACAGAAGAGGGATGATTCAAGAGGTGTGTTGCCCACTGAAGTTAAAAGCCTCTCTTGAATTCTCCTAGAAACTAAGAGGGAGGCAGAAGAGACAGGAGGGAATACACTGAGCTATACTAAATCACAGATAACTGCAGCACTCTAGCCTGCTTTCCCAGGAGTTAGCATTTTTGGGGTGAACGATGAACTTAATGCAAGCTAATATTTCTCATCTCCTTCCATGCTTTCAGCTTGGTACATGCTCAAAGATTATGGACTTAAATTAACTTAGAGATAGTTTTATGCTTACACAGCAGCAGGAGGCAGGCAGGATCAGTGCAAAGTTAGGAGTGAAACAGCAGCACCTTGGTCAAAAAAAGAAGTCAGGAAGGAACTGAATGTAGTTTTCAACAGCACCTTCCCCAGGCGCGCTTGGAGGCAACTGTTGGGGTCCCGCAGACAGCTGTACTCGGCCATGACTCTTGAGTCTGACCTTACCTGTTCTGTCTTGTGCCTTCACGGAGCACCAAACAAGGAGTCCAGCACAGTCAGGACACTGTTTAAGTAGCTGCTGGTTGGATACACAAGCACTGGCTACAGCTGCTGGCCCCAAGGCAACTGCTGTGAGCTTTTTTTTTCTCCCACGAAAGCTTTATTCAGCTAGATACAAAACGGGGTGCTCTGCTATTGTGGATCCTCTCCATGGTCTGAATGCTGCTGTTCTCCCTCCTCTTCTTCCTCCCCTTTGTGTTTTTCCAATTTTGCCATGAGCTCTGAAAAACAGGAATAGGCAGGATGAGACTCCAGGTGCAGGGGCTGTCCCACACCAAAGGCAGGTGCCCAGGTCCTGCAAAAACCAGGGCAGCTACCAAAAATCACTTGCCTATGCAAAGGCTCAGCTAGGAGCTACCACCATTTGCTGAATCCAGGGCATCGGATGTTACAGAATCCATCAGTGCGTTACTGACCTGCCAACTAGAGCATCAGTCAAGCTGCCCCCTCCACTCCCGCAGCACCTCGCCCCTACCCTCACCAGAGGTCACACTCCCCAAGTTCCCTATCCAGGCAAGCACAGAACTTCATTTTGCACCTACGGAGCCACCCAGGCCGTGATTTAGTGTCTCCTGGCACTAAAGAAAGCTCTGCCAGCAGTCAAGAGCTGTGAGTCCAGCTTAGGCCCAGGCCCAACACTAAAACACCCCATGAACTGGTGTCTTTGCTGCTCCAGACTCTGGCACAGAAAGCCCTCCCCCCCACAGGTGCCCGTTACCTTTTGCTGGGTTGAAGACACCATTGGTTTGCTTGTCACAGACGTAGCAGCGCTGGGATTTGCGATAGTGTTGGAGGGCACAACTCTCACAGAAGTAGTGCCTACACCTGTACAGAGACACAGATGCCACTGCAAGTCACCAGATGATACAATCACTGTGTCCAGGAGTTAAAAATTACTGACTACCGGTCCCCAGGGGATGCAAAAGTGAGCTGCATGCAGAGCTTCCTCTGCAGCACTGTCCCCATGAAAGGTGTTTCAGCATTGCTTCACTGATGTGGAGTGATGGCAGAGCCACCACTGAGCTCTTCCAGACCCAGCAAGACAGCCAGCAGTGTGGGAGAGAGCTGGCAGCACGTGATGTCCACACTGCCCCCAGCCTGCTCCCCATCCTTGGTAAGCTCTTGGCTTCCCCGTGCTTCTGTTTCTCTGCTCACGCAATGCAGTGTGCCATTCAGTGTCCGGGAGGAATGCAGGCGTGAAAAGGTTAAGGGGAAGGATGATGTAACGAGGCAGCATCTACGGAAATCTAAAAGGTGCTTGGACAACAAAGGCTTGAGATCCCTTCCAAGGAGATGCTCCAGATGCAGTTATGAGACTCCCTGGTTATCAGAGGATTTCCCCACCCACCAGAAAGCCACAGCAGACAACAAGCGGGTTCCACCCACCAGCCTGTGGGCAGTGTTTGTATTTGCCTTGACCGTGAATGACTAGTGAACAGGATCGACAGCAGACACTTGGCTTCTCATGCCAAAACAACCGCTTACTTGGTGACCACGGGGTTCTTGAAGGAACTTCTGCAGATGAAGCATTTGAAAGGCATATCCTCCTCATCGCTGCTCACCTCATAGTTTTCCTCATCTGCAGAAGAGAAAGTTAACCAGACTGGAGCAAGAGCAGAGGCAGACAGACCAGCCCATGCGTGGGGCATGAAATATTAAATATGGAGAGAGCACAGCAGGTGGGATTAAATCTCTGCTGGAAACAACAGAGCTCTGGCATCTGGGTGTTGGTGATGTCACTAACATGTGTGGGACTGAGATATAATTAGGTCTAATAAGCCAGCGTGCTCGTTGCTCATCTCACAAGAGCAAATTCTTTTCTACCTCGCCCACTCACTGCTATAAAGAGACCTATCCTCCAGCCCCCTCCTATTTTTTACATGTTCTTCCAAACCAGCTGCCACCAAACTCTTTGGCTCCAACTGAACAGAGAACACCCTCTTCCCCCAAACTGCCCAGCGGTTCATGAGCAACACTCATGAGCCTTGGGCCGCAGCTACGGATGCTGTGAGTGAGAAATAAGGATGTGACGTAGCATGAAAGCATCCCACCTCCTGGACATCTGGAGGCAGGAGATGGTCACATCTCCCCAGCCCCACACAGCTCGCTGCTGGGACCCATACCACAGCAGTGCTATCCTTTTATAGAAAGCCAGAGGAAATAATTCTCTCTGGTGGCAGTCAGTGGTTATCGGAAAGCAGCAAATTTGCTCAGCACTGTCAGTGGTTACTGGCCCTAAGGTCATCCTGCAGCAGGGAGTTCCACAGCTTTGGAATAAAGAGTCCTTTCTGTATAATATTAATTCAACCCATGGCCCATGCAGTTTGAGACAGCAAAGGACCCGCTTCATTTTTAGTGATCCAATATCCCTCAGTCCCGTTCACTTTAGGGCATGATAAGAGGCAGGACCTGGCAGCCTCATCCACCATTAGCTTAGGGAGAGGGAGAGCAGAGGGGTGGTGCCGTACCATTGACTCCGTACCGGCCTTCATCCAGTTCCCGTTCGATCTGCCAGCCATGTTTGTAGTCCGAGCGGTCGTGGAGGAATTTGCAGCTGTCTGAGCAACACAAAGGAAGATGAATTAACAGCTAGGCTGTGTGGGGTAGAGTGTTAACAGGACACCTCATTCAGGGGCAGCCTGAGCTTTGCCCAGCAGAAGGTGAAATGTGATTGCTTCCCTGCCTGCCTGTGCTCCAGGGCAGTGCCAAGCTCCTGGAGCAGGCACAGGATCCCTCTCGGGGTTGACAGGCCGGGAGGATCGTGCTCTGTGTGCCACAGCGACAGTTCCAGCATTTACACACATGGGAAGTGGGATAAGGAACAGGAAATCCTACCCCTCACACGGCCTCAGTGGCCAGAATACCTGTGGGAACGTGGGTTATTGGAACATCCCAGGGGTCCTTCCCAGGACTCTTATTAAGCACTGATTAGAGGCCATCAGCTTTCAGAAGGGCCGACACAAATGACAAGAACGTCACATAAAACAACTTTGCAACAGCATCACACACCAGCTCTGCAAACAAGTGTCTGTAAAGCAGTAAGTGCACATCTTAGCACCACAAACACGGGATCACAAGCTGGACTGGATTCCTTTGCAGATCTGGCGCAGCACGTGTTCATCTGCAGGCAAGAGCCACTAACCTCCGAAGCCGCAGAACCCAGTTTCTTTGTAGTCCTTGCAGATGTCGGGCTGGTAGTCCCATCGCACCGTAGCCCGCAAGTGCTCCGGAGCACGGATGGGTCCTTTTCTGAAAGGGTGGGAGAAGGCTCAGGCCGGCTGCGCAGCTGCAGTGGAGAAGGCCCCTGGGGGCCTGGTCAGAACCAGACACCGGACTCGTTAGACAGAAAGAAGCTGGCAGTAACAGTGAAGTTCAAGCCCCAAACAGGTGCCTTTGGGGATGGTGCCTGAGCTCCTCTGTGGTCCCAGTCCTCTGAGGCTCATCCCAACCTACCTGACCATTCCTGAAGAGGCATTTCCCATCGACGTGTCCTTGGGCTTCACATACTTCTGGTAGTTGTTAATACCACGGTAAATTTTATCATCTTCCTTTCCTCTCAGCTCCTAGGAAAGCAAAAAGAAAGGTGATGAAGGATCAGGAAAGCTTCACAACACAGATTAGCTTTCACCACTCTGACACCAGTCTCCCCTCCCAGCCCTGCCTTCCGTAATACCAAGATGCCAACAAAGCCAGAAAATTCCCCTATTTGCAAGAGTTACACTCCTGGCTTCTCAAATTTCCAGGGAGGAAGAGACTCAAACTCTTCTTGGTGTGCAGAAGTGGATGAGTAGAGCACATGTACTCCTGCTGCAGAGCACTAGCTCTTACAGAGCAAGGCTGACTCACTTCCTGGATTTTCTGGCTGCGCTCGAAGATGGCCTGGGCATCTTTCTCCTTCTCCGTGTCCAGTTCATACACTGCTGTGGCTCCCATGTCTTCTGGGCCAACAGGTTTCTGAAAAGCAAGAAGAACTTGTCACAACAGTAAAGAAAACCTGTACAAGACAGAGAGCTCCTTGGCTACCTGGAGGGTCGGTCACAGAGCTGGACATGGTCTGCTTTACCTTCCACCAGTTTCTACCTTCCCTCAGCACCTGCCAGGGAAAATCCCCCATGGGCCGGATCCAGCCTAGCGCTTGCAGGAAACACTTGTCTTTACTTACTCCTTCACACTCAGTCTCGGCTTAGCTGGAAGCTGAACTCAGGTCTCCCATGTCCAACACTTCAATCATGAGACCATCCGCCTACGCGCAGGATGCCTGAACTTTTAACCTAGCTGTGGGTGGCTTACATTCACTTTTAACACAGTGGTCTGCTTTAGATTCCTCTTTAATGGACCGAACAGATACCTATTCCTAGGTTTTATCAGATCTTCAGGAACAGCTGCACAGAAACGGAAGAATAATTACAGCCAACCTCAATTAAACCCAAATCCAACTTATGTGCCAAAAGCTCCTGGAGCCCCAGAGCTGTCATCTCCTCCTGCTGCCTTCTGATTCTCCTACAGCAAGCAGGGCTAACAATATGCTGCCCCCCTTGGCAGCAGCCAAAGTGGTGAATAATTACAGCACAAGGTTATATTCATATTAATCTCTAATGCGACAAGGAGACCTCGGTCTGACCCTGCAGTTTTGACGGGGGACAGTTAGGTGTTATTCCCATTTTATACAGAGGCACAGACAATAAGGAAATAGGTCTGAAGAGGAACATGAGTCGATACCTGGTTTTAATCCTACTTATATCCTTCCCAGGCTCATACTAATGCGCAAAACTTCACTGGATCAAGAGGAAAGTTAAAAGAAAAATCCAGTGGGAAAAGCAATTTGAGCTGTGCCCAAATCTTCACAGCTGATTTCTCTCCACTCCAGATATTAACAGACACCCAGGACACCCCACCCATCAATCCCAAGAAAACAATGACCTCTCTCTGTAGCTCTTACCCCGTCACTAGTCACAAGGATAAAGATGGGAGCACCTTCTAAGTCACCGTGAATTCTTTGTGAAGGAAGACGGTCTAAAACTGAAAACACGAACCCAGCAGTAGGGTAAACCTGATTCAACTGCTCCCCCTCCTGAAAATTTTGTGCGATGTTGGGCAAGTCCAGTGGCATCTTGGGGTTTTAATTCCCAACTCTAAGAGGGGAAAGGCCAACCTGCAATGGCCTCCTGAGGATGCAGGGGGTATCAGGGCACAAGGTGCTTGCCTATTAAGAGGGAAGGGACACGGAGATGCATCTACAGATAAAAAAGAAGGAATGTCTGATCCCACATTCGCAGAAGCAAATTCTCTCTATCATGTGCAGGATCTGCCAGTCCCACCTGACCTCATACCCCAGAACCACATTCTTGCCCAGTCCTTACCGCCGACCTTGTTGATTTGTAAGTCACTCCGAGCTCCTTTGATGGATCCTCATCATCACTGCTGCTCAGCGCGTACGCGGGCCTCTCCTTCATGCATCTCCTGGTCTGAGGGGCAAGAAGACAGCAGGTATGAAGAATGGAAGGCTCCAACACTGTGTCTAGCTTGAGCTCGGCAGGCCACTGCGGATGCACCTCGGATGGCGCAGTGCCCTGCTGTGGCTCCCTTACCTTCTGGATCATGAAAAAGGTGGGGCGCCACCCCCCCGCCGTTCCTTCCGCACCACTGTGCTTCCCTCCTCACCGCTGCTCTCTGAGAGGTAAAGCCCAGGAGTGAGGGTGCGCCCGGGGGGCAGGACCCCAGCCCAAGTGCAGGCTCTGCGGACAGCCTCCCCCCTCTGCGTGCTGGGGACGATGCGGGAGGCCAGCGGAAGCCCCGAGGGGGGTGGCCCAGCCGGGGAGGAGCCCCTCACCCCCTCCACCACACGGACACCGGTACGGCTGGGGAGGGCAGCGAGGCCCCTCCGTGTGGGGGCAGCGCTCCGG
>NW_009231855.1:0-5095 GCF_000690835.1 Fulmarus glacialis
TCAGACCACCCCAGCTAAGTGGGTGCGGCTGGACGGACCCCTACCCTGGGTCTTAAAACATGAGGGGAGGTGTGGGAGGCCCCCGCGCTGTCCCCACCGACCTGCTGGAGAAGGCAGGTTAGAAGCTGTGGAGGAAGATTCCCAGGCACTGTGGTAAGGTATCTCAGTGATGGCTCCCGTGGAAGCGTGTATGGCGCTGGCGGGTCATAGTAATTCGGACCTTCTGTCCCCAGGCTGAAGTCAACTCCACGGCCCAAGTTCTCGGTCTGCCTGCTGGGGGACCAGCAGCACTGCGATGAGGCCAAAGCGGTTGACATCCCTCACATGGACATAGAAGCTCTGAAGAAACTCAACAAAAATAAGAAGTTGGTGAAGAAGTTGGGTGAGTGGTGGTGTGGATCGGGCTCTGAGTACCCTGGCTAACTTGGGAGGGCTGAGGAAGCAGGATGGTTTTCCCTGTGCTCAGGTTTCCATGTCATGGTTAACTGCTGGGAACAGAAAGCTGACCAGCATCAGCCTGAAGTACAGAAATCTATTTAGAAACTACCCAGAAGAGCAAACAACCTGTTAGGAGTGCAGAAGGTCTGACAGGTCAGCCCCCCAGGGGTGAGGTTGATTGTTCTCCTTCGGAAGGAGGGGATGTAGGAAAATTGCTCCTGTCTCCCTGAAAGTTTCGCCCTTAGCCGGTGTTCCTCGGGTCAGGGAGCTGGAGTGCGGCAAAAGCTGAAGGCAAAAGTTTGCTTTAGTCCTGCAGTACTTAAGTGAATAGAATGAAATTTGCATATTTTCATTTGGTAAGAGATAAAATCTTTGCCTCCCTGCAAAGTCATTTTGATATGTATCTTAGGCAGGCAAGAAAACCTTTCCACTCAATCCATAATTAGCCATGGAACCATATGCAATTGGGAAATGACATAGGATACCACGGCTGCTAGCTGAGCCTTTCCGAGATGTGTGATCCATCCACGCGGGCACAGGCTGCAGTAGGAGGCTCCTGGTAGAGCTCAGAGTTCAGCGTTGGTCACCTGTGGCTCAACAAAAGCTTCAGGGAAGTGAACTACGTACAGTGAGAGCGTGGGACTGCTGTCAGGATGTGAAGCTGAGTGCTGGCAGGCTTGGGTGGTGTGGCAGGAGTAATTTCTAGTGTAATACTAGTAAAAACTGCTTAGGTTCAGCTAGTCAGGACTCCGGGATTGTGGAAATGCACATGTGAGGGAAATGGAGCAGTGCAGCCTCAGCTGAGCTCTTAGTTTCAAGCTTGCTGTAGGAGCTGAGAGTCCATCCTTACCTACGTTGGTTCTCTCCTCACAGCTAAGAAGTACGATGCCTTCCTGGCTTCCGAGTCCTTGATCAAGCAGATTCCTCGAATCCTGGGTCCGGGTCTGAACAAAGCCGGCAAATTCCCTTCTCTCCTCACTCACAATGAGAACCTGGTGGCCAAAGTTGATGAGGTCAAATCTACCATCAAATTTCAGATGAAGAAGGTAAAGCAGGGCTTTTCCTCTCCAAGGCAGCTACATACCTGAGAGTTACTTGTGACAGTGGTCGCTTGTATGTGGCTGCGATCTCCGGTCTGGGCTGTAGGTGTCCCTCGAGCTTCTTCCTAAAACAGCAGCTGGTGAGAAGCATCCAGTGCTCTCCTCTGCAGTGAAGGCAGACTGTACCCAGAGCATTCAGCTGCTAGCTGGGGAGGAGTAATTTATCTGTGGTTGAAAGATCTTAGAGTAAATGATTAGGAGATGATCTTGATGTTTCAATGCTGAGCACAATCAGTCATAATTAACGCTTCTTACAGTAAGTGGGTGACACTTGCGGGGTGGGTCCGTGCACACAGCAGTGCTTTGCCAGAGGCGAGTTTGGGACTTGACTCTGCAAGTGAACTTTGGAGCAGCTCTGCGGATATCTGCTCTTGCTGTCAAGAGATGTCAAGGCGAGCTGACTCCCTAAAACCAAAATAACCCTGTTTGGGCGTTTTAATCTTGTGCCAGCGGTCTGAATGTGACTCATGGGTATTACTCGGAATTAACAGCTCTGCTAGCTGAGGTGCATCCCTGGACTCCAGCTGATCTGGGCCTGGGGGCACAGCAACTGGGAGGACACAGCAAATGTGATAGTTTGCAAATGCTCGAGCATTTTAAGTAACTGAGCTAATGATGTCCTGACACTTCGCCTGTCAGCTCACTTGTAAATCCTTTTGTCTTCAGCCTGTGGGGAACATTGACTTACAAGCTTCTCGGCGAGGCTGGCAGGCAGGGGCTTGGCCTCTCTGTGTCTTGTTTGCGGAAAGAAAGGGCTGGTGGCTGGTGCCCAAAACAAAAAGTGAAGCTGGCGCCATGCTTAGCAGTGAAGTTTGGAGCTAATCGTCTGTACTGCGCCGGCGTAGCGGTTTGCAGGGCACATGCCAACGCCGCCCAGCGAGCGGGGTGTGGGAGCGGAGTTAAACCAGAGGTCTGCTCTGGCTCAGCACAGCGTGTTACACGTCCTTCCCGCTTTCCCCATCTCTGCGAGGCAGCGGTGCTCGTTGCAAGTCACCTTTGCGCTCTGAGGAAGCAAGCAGTTGTTCAGAGACGGCAGCCAGATGCTACCAGACATTCATGGGCGCCACATGCCAAATAAAGAGCTCTGTGGAAACACCCGTGGATAAGCTGGAGAAGTCACATCCAGCTGACAGAACATGAGATAATTTGATACCCTGATGAGTTTAGGTCAGCACTAGGCTGTTTTATCAGTCGCTTAGCTGTAATCTTTGATTTCCCCACAAAACCTCTACCTGCACGAGTGACCCTGCTGTCTGTGTCCCCCAGGTGCTCTGTCTGGCTGTGGCCGTCGGTCACGTGAAGATGACAGAAGACGAACTCGTCTACAACATCCACCTGGCCATCAACTTTCTGGTGTCCTTGCTGAAGAAGAACTGGCAGAACGTGCGTGCTCTGTATATCAAGAGCACTATGGGGAAGCCCCAGCGCCTGTACTAGTTGGGCAGCAATAAACTTTTAGGATACCGACAGCTGTATGTTTGGTTGTGTTCCTCCAAAGCTTGTTGGGAAGGGTTTGCTGAAGCAAGAAATGCTGTCTTGAGCTGATAGGGACATGAATTCAAGGAGAATATCAGAGGTTTTGAGGGAAGGAGCCTCATTGTCCTGCATTCAGAGCAAGGTGGGGAGGAGGAACAGCTCTACTCACATTCACAACAAGCAAAACTGAGGTTACCACAGCTGAGGGTGTGCAGTGCAGGTGTAACTGCTCAGCAGACGTGCTGTAGCCCCAAGACCCCCAGCTCACCCACAGAGGGGACCCCTTACCTTGTGCTGCCGTCACCTGAAGCCATCCTGCAGGCAGGGCTCTGCTCCATCCCTGCAGCCTCCCTGCCCTGGGGGAGTGGGCTGGGGGGCACTGGCCTTTATAGGTGTCTGCTGCCCCTGCAGTGACCAATGACTGGGGCCTGGGGCTCCTGCCCAGCAGCAGCTCGTGAGGACTTGATGGTGTCTTCCAGCTGGTCCCAGTTACCCACAGGATCCAGAGGGATGGAGGGGGGTGCAGGGTGGGAGCTGCAGCTCGGCGCAGGGCTTGGGGCCGAGGTAAAGAGTGTTTTCCATCCCCTCTGCTTCCCTCTGAGCTAGTCCCTGCCCAACTCCATGTTCTGGGCTAAAAATGAGATACGTTGCATCTAATTAACGTATATAAATAAATACATTGTGTAATGACTGGCGAGCTTATGGAAGTGTGTAGGATTTAAGCTTCTGGGGGAAAAAAAACCTATGCCTTTGAAAAGAGCTTGTCTTAGCATCCGAGGGAACAAAACAATGAAAATAGCTTTGGGTCCTGCTGTTAGAAACCTTTAAAATAAGTGTCGGAGCCAGTTTTTGAAAGATCAACACAACACCAAGAAATTCCATTTAATAATTAAAAAAAGACAATACAAAATGCAAACATTTCTTTTTACAAAGTTCAGATACATTTTTTTTCTTTTAATCAAGTGCAAATAACTTCATGAACTACATCTTTCTCATTTAATCATTTTTACTGGAGATGGTATGTCGTGGCCCGCTGCAAAAGGCAGATATAAATATTCCAACATGAAAAAAACAAAAAAAACCAACAACCCTTATTTATGTTCACCGCGTCAAAACATTCAATACATCCGAGGTGGCTGATGATGCAGTTTTCAGCCTTTCAAACCTTTTCTGGGTGTTGGGTGTGGGTGAAAAGAGGGACTGAACTGCAGTGGGGTGGTTCTGGTGGCCCCGTGGTCTTTTTGGGGGGTTTATTTGAGATATTTGGTGAAAGGAGGGGGAGGAGACGTTACCAGGTGTTTTTGGCCATTACAGGAGGACGTGCTGGCCCTTCCAAAACTGCTTTAGGGGAGCAGAGGTGATCGGTGCAGTGACAACGGTGACAACCAGGACACCCCGAGGCTCTGGGAGCCCCAGTCCCAGCAGGGTCAGAGCGACAGCAACCCCGCCGTTAAATCCCAAAGAATTAATAAACTCCTCTGTGAGCACGAGTGGCTGCGTCGCACCAGGGCCACCGCAGCGGGGTTAGTCATTCCCGGGTTGTTTTTATTTTTGCTGTTGTTTTTTTTTTTTGTTTTCCCCTTCTAAATATGAAAGACCCTTTCAACGGTCACTGCTCCGCTGCGACTGCCCCAGAGCAATAAACCCCCCCCTCCAAATCCCTACAACAGCTTTTGTGCATCAAAGCAGCTGCTTTCAGACACCAACCAAGTGACAAACAGCTCAGCCCACAGATGTTGAGCTTCCAAACAGGCTGGGAGCTGGG
Source organism: Fulmarus glacialis (assembly GCF_000690835.1). Lineage (NCBI taxonomy): Eukaryota > Metazoa > Chordata > Aves > Procellariiformes > Procellariidae > Fulmarus > Fulmarus glacialis. Next base: position 4,780 of record NW_009231855.1, read on the forward strand.
CGGCAGGAGGGGTAAATCCACAGCTGGGATGAATCAGGACAGACTTTTCCAACCGACGCATCTTGGGGACAAACCTCAGCCCCCCCTTTGCCAGCGCTCACCCAGCCCGCAGCCCCTAACAGAGCCCAGAAGAAGCTCTCGGGGTGCTGGAGCAGCACGGATCGAGGAGGGAAAACACGGGCGAGCAGCTGCCTCCCGGTTTGGGGAAGGACTGATCCGGGGGGGGGAAATGGCAGAGCAATAAATAATTGTTCATTAAGAGCAAGGCTCGCCCCAGATGTGGTCGAGGAGACAGCGAGAGACAAGCGAGGACAGG
>NW_009231855.1:5252-6834 GCF_000690835.1 Fulmarus glacialis
GAGACGGTTGCAGGGCTGGAAAGGGAGCGAGGCTTGGGGAGGAGGACGAGGGGTGACGGGTGGCAGCGGTCTCCTGTCCCCAGGGGTCCCGTCTGGCTGCGGGAAGATGCTGGGGGCCAAACCCAACAGTAAAAAAGCTGGGGATGCAGGCGGTGTTGAAAAGTGGTGTTGTCAGGATGGGGGTCCCCCAGGATCCGTGCCCCGCTCCCTGGGGAGGGGTCCCGCAGCATCCCGGCAGGACGAGCACGTGGAGAGGGATGGAGCCAAAAGCATCTGAAGGGACTTGGAAGCACGAAGCTTCCCCAGAGCCGGGGAGGGATGACTCTCCCTACCTGGGGGAGAGATTTCGGGGCTGAGCGACGGGGCAGCCCCCCCTCTCCTCCCCAGACCCTGCCTCAGGACCTGCCCCCGGGTCTCGGCCCGTCCCCGAGCCTCTGCAGGGAAGCAAAACGGTTTGCGACAAGCAGGTGATGGAGCCCGAGTTTTGCATCCTCCTCGCAACGGGGCTTGAACAACCCACAAACCGCAGAGGATCAGCCCGAAAGCGCACAGCCACCCCAGCCGCTCCGTCTCCTCCGTGGACGGAGCAAGACGCCTCAAACCCCCGGCAAAAACTCACTCCGTCACACGCCGAGCAGGAGAGGCACCATCTCTCCCCCGCCCCCCGAACAGGGGGTTTTATCGGGGACAAACGTGGCAGAAAAGGTTGCAAGGCCTGAAAACGGCATCCCGCCGCTCAGCGGCAGCCCAGGGCTGGGGTTGCTTTGGGTGGGGGGGGTTTTTTTTTTTTTTTTTTTTTTTTCTTTTTTTTTTCTTTTTTTGTTACAAACGCACATTCTCATTTCTCAGGCAGGTATAAATATTGTCGTTTCTAGTAGAAAAAAAACACTTCCCTCTAAATAATATAAAGAAGACTCAAATGATTGCACTTAATACATATGAAAAAGGTAGAAAGGAGGATATCCTAGTGCACAAACATTTACTCCTGCTCTTCACAAAGCTTGCTTTTCCGAGTTACTCTTTGGCAGAGCTTGTAAGAAAGTCTGGTTTCTTGGCACAAGTGTCTGGGGTGGGGGGGGAAAAAAAACCCGAACCCGGTTGAAAGTCCTTCTCCTTTACTCCCTGTTTTCTCCCGTGCAGCCAGACATTGTTCTCCGGGAACGTGGCTTGGCTGTGCTTCCCTCCCAGCGCCAGCGCGGCTCTCCGGCGGGACGGCCACCGGAGCCACCACGGTTGCCGTTCGCTGGCGTGTTTTGCCGATCTCTCCTTTAAATTTTCTTTTTAATCAAGTATGCTTTTTTAAAATTCTTTTCCCCCCGATCTCTGCAAAGCGATGCCGATCCCCACGACCCAGGCGCTGCGATAAATACGGCGTTACCTTCTTGCCATCCTCTGCGAAAGAGCTCAGTGGGGATGCAGCCGGCGCCAGCCCCGTGGGCTGGAAGGACGACGACCCCTTCCCGATGTCCCGGGCTGCTGGTGGCACCGGGGAACGGGGACAGACCTGGCATAAAGGAAACCAAAGGGAGGACAGAGGCTGGCGAAAGGACCAGTGCTTTGGTTTCGTAAAATGAAGAAGCTG
>NW_009231856.1:0-258 GCF_000690835.1 Fulmarus glacialis
GGCGCGCGGGGAGGGCAGGCTTGCCAAATCCATCTGGTGACGGGCTTTGAGGCGGTGAGCTTGCCTGCCTTTGAAGATCGTAGGTTGGCCTGATGAAAGGAAATGGGTGGAAATAATAGGCTTAGGCTTTTGTAAGGCACCGAACTCGGTATAACGTTGATATCTTGGCTGATTAATGGGATCTAAGCATTATCGATGGAGCGCACATTTAAATGGATTAAGAAATCGCTAACTGGCAGATCTCAAAGGATAGTCATT
>NW_009231856.1:376-588 GCF_000690835.1 Fulmarus glacialis
AATCTTTGCTGATGGCGCAAAAAGCGGGCGAGCAGCTAATGAGAGGAAGAATTGGGACAAAGGCAGAATAACTTGACTGGTTTGGTAGCTTGCAAACCACGGAGCTTTAAAACCAGGAGACGTCGGTGGGTGCAGCCTGGGATGGGCGGTGAAACCCGGAGAGGAGGTGTCGGCCGGGCTCCGTCTGAGCCGTCGGGCGCGCGGCGTGTCGG
>NW_009231856.1:615-3861 GCF_000690835.1 Fulmarus glacialis
AGGATCATTTTTCGGCGCGGGTCCGGGCTGGCTCGCACCGTAAGTGACCGGCGGGGCGAGGAGCGGGGCGTGCTGTCCCCTCCGGGAAGGCTGCGGTTCCCGCGCTTGCAGGCACACGGCGCGCCTGTTGTAAAAGAAATCTCATCAAACGCAGAATGGGTTGGTAATAAGTTTTTCAAATTGGTTGCTGCTACAGCGTAACCTTTAGACTACTGGTATTTAACCTTGTATATCACTCTTAGCTTTTTGAACGGGGCGAGGAGCGGGGCGTGCTGTCCCCTCCGGGAAGGCTGCGGTTCCCGCGCTTGCAGGCACACGGCGCGCCTGTTGTAAAAGAAATCTCATCAAACGCAGAATGGGTTGGTAATAAGTTTTTCAAATTGGTTGCTGCTACAGCGTAACCTTTAGACTACTGGTATTTAACCTTGTATATCACTCTTAGCTTTTTGAATGAATTTAGCTTAATAAAGGTGCCTTATTAAATTACTAGGCTGTTTTTTTAAGCTGCTAGAAATAGGCATACTAGGAAATAGCTTTGGGTTGTTGGATCTAATTGGCTGCCAGTGGAGTATGTAGTGGCTTAGATGCATAGATGCGAGCGTCTATTTTTATGTAGTAATCCAGCGGTATGATATTATGAAGTCCCAAGTCGAGGATTTCGGGCTGCTGGAACGCACTTGGTGGGAAAAACTCTGCTGCTGCTTGCCTTACGCCCTGGATCGCCATCCAAGATGGTCGTTGCCCCGGATTGTACAGCCACAGATGTCGCGACTGGAACACGGCCTTTTTAATAAAGTGGTTAATAGGTGGCAAACTGCTAGTCCAGGCATTGAAAACCATCACAACTTTACCAGTGTAGGCTACTAAATGTTACAATCCCGTGTCGGAACTGAGTGCGGGATCCCACGGTGCTTGGCCTTTTACAAAGCTTGGCGAACGGAGTCCATAATCTGAAGAAAATAGATACTGACTTTGTCTGAGCTGGGGTGCTTAGTGGTGGAACTAAAGATTATTTAAATTCGTGTTCTTAAAAAAAAGAAAAAAAGACACCACACACACCCCCCCCCCCCGATTCTTGGCCAAAGCAAGTGAAATTTTTGTGGTATACTGTGAGCCTAATTACAACGTCGGTTCTCCAGAGTGCCCAGCCATCCTCCTGAATCCTCCAGACTCGTGAAGCATTTTCATAAGTGCCCGCTGTAATTACTGGCGTGCTGGCGAGTCCTGCTTAGGAGAGGCGTTCACTGTGGTAACTCCATTGGGAATGCTCTTGTCTTCACGAGTGCCTGCGCGTGCCCTGATAAAGCCCAGGTTTATGTTGCAGGTGACGTCTCTCCAGCGCCCGGAGCAGAATGGTGCGGGTTCACTCGGCTGCTTTCATTTCTTTAATGGAGACTATGGGGCTGGAAAGCTGAGATGGAAGGGCTCACCTCCTGTGGTTCCGGGAGAACTCGCTTAGTTTGCAGCTCGTCCTCAGTACAGCAAGCCTTCGGTGTATTCCTCTTGATTTCCATAAGTAATTGTCAGCTGGTAAACAGCTCATTAGAAATACTAAAATTGATCTAATGAAAACGGGATGGGAGCAACAGGAGAGGCAAGCTGCAGAAGATGTTGCGCAGAGCCTTCTCAGCACAGGCTGCTGTCGTCTTTGCAAATTGGGCTGAAAAGGTTTTCTACTCCTTCCACAGCACAGGGTAGAGCAGCATCCATGTTCCTGGCATGGGCTCTTCGGTACTGCCACGAAGCAAATAATAAATAGCGAGCAGATGGCCGGGGGGGTGGGAATTGTGAATGAGAGTGGTGAGCGTGAGCACGGCGCTTAAGATGCTGCTTGTGATTTACTCGCTGCATAATACTTGGTTTAACTCGTCTTCCTGTGTTTATGCGTTGTGTAAGTGCAGACCCGAGCGTCGCAGACCGAGCTCCTACAGCATTTCAGCACTGCTTTTTGCTTTCCTGTGCTCGTCTTCTGGCTACTCGTGCCACGTCCCTCCCAGGGCTGGCTTGGGCCCCCGAGACCTGGTCCGCCTCGGCCGTCCCGGCGCCTCGCTGCGGTGGGAGAGCCCGGGTGCGCCGGGGACGGTCCCTGCTCCGGGTTTGGCTCAAGGGCGCGCTCTTCCACCCTCCTGCGAAGGACCTTTTTCCTCAGCTCGTGCCCGGAACCTACCGGTCGCTTCCACGCCTTCATTTTGCGCGTCCGAAGCGTTAAGCGTATTTTCGGGCACGTTTCCAGGGGAACTGGGGCTCTGCACCTTGGGCGCGTGACACCCCCAAAGCATCGCAATCCCCTGCGGCTGCGCGGTTTCCAGCCCGCAGAGACGCCCGCGTTTCACAGCTGCGAGAAGCATCTGTAATGGGGGTTAGTTTATAAAATGTTTGTGGTATAGTCATCTCAGGAGAGGATTTACTCGTGTAGCTTATTCCATTACTGAAAATTATGAGAGTTTAAATTGGTTAAATCCTGACACGGATTTTTTTTTTTCTAATCTCTATTATTCCATAGGAAGCATGTTAATGAGTTAAACACAGTTAATAGAATGCAGCAAGCCAATATTTTTGGTAGCAGTTACTCTCAGAGGAAATAGAAACATTTAAATGGTTTCAACCTTTATGCACGCTGATCTTCTGCCTTCCTTTGTTCCTTACAGTTGAGTAAATTCCTGAAAAATATATATGGCTTAATGGCATTTGTAGCATCGAATTGATTTCTTGCACCGATAACGTTTCAGCTGCAGCTTAGATTGCGTTTTTAATCTGCGTTTCAGTTGTAGAAGGTAATGAATTTTTTAATTGTGGACTCTAGGTTTGCGGTTTGGCACTTTTTTTTCCTGCAGGGTGTTACTAAAGTGTTTTTGAGGCGGCTCCCTACCTCTAAATGCTTTAATTCTCCGTGTTTATTTTAGGATTTAGAAGAGCTTCGTTTGGGCGAAATAAAATCTCCTGTTGTTTAAACAAAAGCAGCAGTGGCTGTGACTCCTTTTTGTGTTTCTAACGAGCACCTTTTGTAAAGCCCAACGTGTTAATATGCGTGGGCGCCGAGTGTTGTCGTACAGTAATATATGATACGCGATAAAACCTATCAGTTCCGAGCACCGCAAATATCTCTGGTTTCACCTCAGCGCGAAGGCAAATGAGTTCCTTTTAGCTTGAGCGAGTTCAGAGATAAACTCCCGGGCAGCAAAATGCGTTTCCCGGGGAAGCGCGGCGGGGCGGTCGGCGTGCCGGGCGCCGTCGGCTCCACGCCCT
>NW_009231857.1:0-1438 GCF_000690835.1 Fulmarus glacialis
GCTTTGGATTTTTAATTAGAGCCCATCAATTGCAGCCATATATATAGGAATCGATATAAAGTAATCCGTGGAGATGGGCTAAGGTTTTAATCGAAAATCTTCTTTGCCATTCTTTGCAGATCTTCTTTAGCCGCTGGCTGGTGGAGAAACAACATTTCTCTAAAAAAAAAAAAATACCCCCCGAAACCCCCAAAAGCACACCCCCCCCCAATAAAGCCACAATGCAGAAAGCTTGCGAAAGATCAGAAACCAACTGTTGTTACCGTGTGAATAAGAAATTACTCTTATGCTTAACTTCATTCTCCCCTTGCAGGCAGTTATTTTTCATATGGGAAACTTTAAAACTAGCTCCGAAGACTGCAGTTAATTTTCCCTTTCTTAAATTGTATATGGGGAATGGTATTTTCCGTGCGGGGAGGATCTGGCTTGTGCGTCCGCGAGTGGCCGTGTGTCCGGTAACAAAGCTCCCACAAGTACAACACTGCGGTGAGATCCAGACACCGTCCTCTTGCAGCTTCTTAGGGTCACAAATATCGCACTTTCTTTTTTTTTTTTTTTTTTTTTTTTTCTTTCCCGTAGTGTTTGGGGTTTTTTTTCTCTTTTTCCTTTCCTTTTTTTTTTTTTTAAGTGTTTTACATTATGTGAAATTTAACTCTTTGCTTTCACGCGATGGAATTTTTTTTTTCTCATGTAAAAAAAGAAAGGAGAAAAAATCCCAACTCCCCCAAAGCTCCCCCAACCTTCCTCCTTTCTAAAGAACCAGGGCTGTTTTTCTCCAGGGGAAGGAGGGGAGTGGAAGCTAAATATTAAACAATGCAGGCAGCTTCGGGTTTATTTTGGCAAATTAATTGTGAGACTATTCTGGCTCCTGTGTGTTTCTGCATGATTAAACTGTGCTATTTGTTCCCCAAAGCTGCACATTAGCAGAAAGTGCAAGTCTATTTTAAAGCATCATCCTCAGGTTTAATGTAAGCAAACTAGGCTGAGTGAAAAGTTTACCCGAGTAATTGCAGCTAAGAGTCGACTGTAGTTGTTTTAATCATTATCTTCTATCTGATAAGTGCGTTTTAAAGAATGGACCCTGCATTTTTTTTAATCTGAAGGAAGCGAATCTGGCCGTATTTGTACCCCAACCTCGCGTCTTATCTGTATGAAATTTCAATTTATTTAAAAGCCTGGTATTTAATACACTACACGGGCCACATTTAGTTTAGACAAACCCCCTCTTGTACTTTCTCCGTAATCACTCCTAATGAAAACGTGGGATTTTCCCATTATTAAAAAAAAAAAAAAAAGTGAAAATATAATGCATCTTCATTAGGAAAATTGACTGCTGTGCTCAAGACAGTTCTTAATTGAAAAGGCAACCTATTTTAATGGTGTGGTTGAGGAGAAGATTACATACTTTATCCAAACACAAAGACAATTAATAATGAGG
>NW_009231858.1:0-1005 GCF_000690835.1 Fulmarus glacialis
GTCTCCACACCCCACATCCGTGGGTCGCTGGCACTGAGGAGGTTCTGTGGACGTGCCACCAGTGTCCCCCATCACAGCCTCATCCTGCTCTGGCAGGACCGGTGAGGAAAGCATGGGCACAGCCAGGGCTCCTCCCTCCCTCCCCTTTTCCTCCACTTAATGGGGCAGAAAAAACAATTAGCTTCATAAATCGCGATCGGGAGGGTTGGGGATCCCCGCAGGCACGGGCAGGGGTGGCTCTGCTTCCCCTGCACATCCGTCTCAGGAACTGCCTCAGGGCATCATGACACCCATAGCCCCTCCCAGACTCCCTTAGGATCCCCACAGCCCCCTGCACACCCCCATGTCCCTTCAACAGCCCCAAGCCCCCACAATACTCCTTGAGAACCCCACAGATCCACTTAGGATGCCCCAGATTTCTTTAAGCCCTCTCCAGACCCCCTAAACCCCTGTGTACCCTCCAAGACCCCCCCAAACCTCCAGGTATACCCCCCCAGATAGCACCAGCCCCTGCCACCGACCCTGGGCGCTTCTCACTTGCATTTCGGGTACTGGGACCTGGCACCCTTCACTGAAGCCGCACTCAGAGGAACAGGGGGCTGTAAAGACCTTGCAGATGGGGAAACTGAGGCAGGGAAGAGGGTCTGACCTGCCCGAGCTCACCCAGCAGGAGAAGATGATCAGCATCACATCCCAGGAGTTGGCCTAATCCCCTGTCCTCCAGGCAGCACTGCCCCTGGTCCCCTGGCCCCCAAGGTCCCTGAGGGGTGCAGGGGACCCCCCCACCGTGGGTCCCTGGGGCATGCGTGGCCTCCGCAAGGTGGGACCGTGGCCAGGCTGTGCCTCCGCTCCAACGCTGCGCTGCCGACCGCAGTAATAGCAGGGTCCGATTTCCCTGAGGCAGCGAGGCCGATGCCGTGGGGGTGTCAGCCAGCGCTCGCTTGCCCGCAGCAATGAGATCAGCCGCGGACCCCAACCCCCCGCCCGGCCGCCATGACAGACGCG
>NW_009231858.1:1054-1486 GCF_000690835.1 Fulmarus glacialis
CGCGCACCCCACCCACGCGCCGGCCCGCCATGCCAGCAGGGCGGCTGAGCTCAGCCAGCCCCGCTCCAGGGGGGAACAACGCGGGGTCACCCCTGTGACCCCCCCGAGCAGTGGAAACCCCAGAGGAAGCGTGTCCCTGTGTGGGGATCTCCAGCTATTTCAGGAAGGGTGACAGACGAAGCCTCGCTCAGGGCCACCGTGGCAGCATGGGGGGCTGCAGCGGCCACGTGCGGCAGTCGGAGAGTCCCAGGGCAGCGCTGGGGTGGGGGAGCAGCGTGACTCAGCCCGCTTGCGAAATTCCTATCTTTCTCGTTGTCTGGACAAGCTGGTGGCCTTAGACACCTCCGCCCACAGCGGCCAGGCCCCTTCGCAGGCAGCAGGGTGGCACGTGGCAAGCGGTAAAGCCAGGTCTTGACCTCCCCAGGCGGCAAG
>NW_009231859.1:0-215 GCF_000690835.1 Fulmarus glacialis
GTGGTCCCGCTGGGGACCCCCAAGCCGGGGACCTGCCGTGCACCCCTTGCGGCCAAGCCCCGTTCCCCAGGGCCAGACACGCTTTCCCCTCTCCGGGGGCTTTGCCGGTGGGCAGGGTCCTGCCCGCCAGGCTGCCTCTGTGCGCGTCGGGCAGCCGGGCCACGCTCCAAAGCTGCTTTCCAGCTGTGAAATAATTGTGCTGTTAAAAGAGTGGA
>NW_009231860.1:0-637 GCF_000690835.1 Fulmarus glacialis
GCGCAGGGTGATGGAGGGGGCTCCCCGCCGAGCAGGGATTGCTCCGAAACTGGCTCCCATCCCTCCTGCCCTCCATCGCTCGGCTGCCCTCAGAGCCCGTCTGTGGAGCTGGGACCTCCCGCCCGCCCCGCGGGGCTGCTGGCGGGGGGGATGCCGTGCGGTGGCATCCCTCCCCCTGGGATGGCAGCGCCGGGATTGATGGATAAACACAGGATCAGGCATTTTCTGTGGCATTTAAAGTCTTGGGCATCGCGTCTTTTAAAAATACATGTGTCCGTTTGCTCCCGAGCTCTAACCATCAAAGTCGTCCTGCAGGACCGAGGATGCAGGAACTGCAGAGACCAGTAGTTTGTGCAGTAAATCTCCTGCGTGACTCTCCAGCAGTAATTACTATTTGAAAGTAATAACCGAGCTGTGCTGAGTGCTAGGCCAACTCCCCCGGCTCGCAGCTCCTTGCATGTTTCTCTCTGGGAGGCTCCTGTTTGGTAAATTAGATATTGTGCTGTATTTCAGAAAAGGTCACACTTAACCAGCGCTGCCTTTGCTTTATTATCTTGGCAGAGCAGTGTAACCTCTGCCGGGGTACGATTGGATTTCACATTCGGCTCTGCTGCAGCGGCCCCGCTCCCTGCATCCT
>NW_009231860.1:737-3142 GCF_000690835.1 Fulmarus glacialis
CGCTGCTTTCCTTTATTTATTGAGACATTAAAGATGCATGCATTTATTTTTACCATGTTCATAATTGCCATAAAAACAGGCCATAGTATCCCAGAGCGGCTCTTCGGGAAGGAGAGCGGCCGCGGGGCCGGGGCGAGGAGGAGCCGCGGCAGAGAGGAGGCAGGACAGGGCTGCTGGGTCAGGTGGCTGTCCCCGCTCCTGTCGCGGGAGGACACTGCTGTCAGCCCAGAGGAAGGGGGGGAGAGCAGGGTCTGCCCCTTTTGCTGCCCAGGGTGCCTGGCAGGGGCAAGGAGCATCCCCTGGGCCAAGGGTGATGCTGGTGGGAGCCCAGGTAGGTTCCCTGCAGCTCGGGGGGGGCTTTGGGTGGACAGACGGACCGGACTTACGCAAAGAGATGTGCATCCTCCAGGGTACCTGAAGCCCAGGAAGGATCCTGGCCAGGCCACGCAGATCCCACCATGTCCCACCGCATGGCTTCCACTGTGACTCACCATGCATCTTCCTCCATGTCCTACCATGCAGCAGCCTCCATGTCCCACCATGCAGCTCCCACCACATCCTACCGTGCAACAGCCACTGCCTCCCACTGCACATCTCCCACCATGTACCACCATGCGTCTCCCACCATGTCCCACCACACAGCTGCCTCCATGTCCCACCATGCAGCTCCCACCACATCCTACCGTGCAACAGCCACTGCATCCCACTGCAGATCTCCCACCATGTCCCACCACACAGCTGCCTCCATGTCCCACCATGCAGCTCCCACCACATCCTACTGTGCAACAGCCACTGCATCCCACCACACAGCTCCCACCACGTACTGATGTGCATCTCCCACCATGTCCCACCACGCAGCACCCATCACATCCCACCCCACGGCTCCCGCCATGGCCTCCTGGGTGGTAACACCCTGCTCTCTTCCCCACCTTCTGGTTGCTTTTTTTGGTTGCTTACCTGCTGCGAGCACCAGAAATCCGGGGCTTTGTAATCTGAGGTTGAAAGATGGGAGTTTTGGTGCAGGGCTAGTTAGCGGGTTTTGCTTGCAGATGACAAATCCATTGACTTCCCCCCCCGCTTTCACTCCCCTCCAACTTTTAAGCATGTCACCCATTGTTTGCTTTTTTATTAATAGCAGAGCCCACTGTCTCTGCAAATGAAATGATGTAAACCAAAGAAAAGTGCCCACATTAAATTCTCTGGCAGGGGATTACCTTGCTGGCATTTACATATCTATGCAATAAATATTTTAACATGTTAATTATACACTAATAAGAAAAATACCTTTTGAACTTTCAGTCAAATTGACACACACAGAACGGAGTCCATCAGGGAATTAAAAGCAATTAGTTTTGTAACAGAGCGTAGTCACATTGTTTCTTCTCTGCAAATTGTTCTGTGGTCACCAGCCAGCCTTTTTTTTTGTGGTGAAAGCTGGTGGGAAGGCCGGCAGGGACTGGAGTTTTCCGTGCCGGGCTCCGTCCCGCTCACTGGGGTCTGTCCTGCGCCGGGATGCTCCTTCCCTCCCGTGGGGTCTGCTGGTGGCTGCCAAGCCGGCTGTTCCCAGTCGTGGGGAAATCAGACTTGTAACCGTCTCCCTTTTCTTTTCCTCCTTCCAGACTGAAAACTACTCCTTCGATTCCAACTATGTGAACAGCAGAGCTCATTTAATAAAAAGGTACGTAGACTCTCTTGAAAGCACTTGGGTTTGCCCAGCCAAATCCTGATTATTTAATGTTCTTCCTTCCTGCATTATATACTACTTGCTTTTTTTAATATGCAAAATGTTTCAAGAGTAATCATTTGATTTTAAAAACAGTATTTACTTCCTATTAAGTCCCATTGCTCTTGGTTTGCAATAAAGGCAAGTCTTTTTTTCTTCTCTTTGGCTCCTTCGCGCTGGGAAGTTGCAGTGAGTTAGGTGGAGTGCTGTTACCCTGACAACTTTCAAATTCATAGAGTTTATTCTATTTGAATGCGCAGGAATAAAATGATAGATTTGGATGGTGAGATCTCCCTGCCATGTGAGGAAAAGAAAAAGAAAAAAATCTCGTTTCGGGGCAGGTAATTGCATTGGATACACGCTCACTGTTTTAGTTTGAATACCGAGGCAAAACAGCACTTTGCTAGGCTTTTTTCTTCTGTGGGTAAAAAGGAAACCATCAGTTCAGTTGCAACCTGGCAGTTGCCCTGGGGGGAATTTAACCCTTTGGATAAAATACTGGTATCCTCAGAACTTAGCAGTGGCGAAGAAATGTCTCGGGGAGGTTAATGCCGGGGTTATCCGGTTGAACCCCGCTGGATTGTATTAAACTGGAGGAGGGCATGCCCCGGGGGGCGGGTGGCCAGGCTTCCCTCTGCCTCCCCGGCCATTGCCGCGGCAGGGAAGGGCACTGCCAGAGCAC
>NW_009231861.1:0-1856 GCF_000690835.1 Fulmarus glacialis
CTATATTATCTATGATCATCTATTATATATCATTATCATATATATCACATCACATATCACATACCATATATCATATATATGATATGTGATATGTGATATGTATGATATGTATTTTATGCAAAACGCACGGTTCAGCCCGTATTTTATTCAAAATATACACATTTTATGCAAAACCCATGGTTCAGTCCATATTTTATAGAAAACGGATCTCTTTTATGCAAAACCCATGCTTCAGCCCGTATTTTACAGAAAATAGATGGTTTTTAAGTCAAACGCCACAGTTCAGCCCCTAAAGACACCCAAAAAGCTGCAAAAAGACCCAAAATCTTTGCCATCCGCAGCAGGACAACCGCGAGCAGGCGGCGCATCCCTCTTCCCCACCCAAATTTGCGTTGTTTAGACTTGATTTATGATAGGACTGAGATTTATCTCCAGGGTCAGGATCTGGCACGCGAGCCATTTATAGGGATCATTTCTCATTTGCTAGAAATACGCGATAATAATAATATTTGAGATATTTGAGATATAATATATCTCAAGTCTATACCTCAACTGAGACAGATCGAGAAATAACAGTATTTGAGATATTTGAGAATATCTCATTTAGAGGGATCTGTTCCATTCTGTTCTGTTCTATTTAATCCGAAGGGAATTTGCTCAGAGATTCCCACGGGAGACGGCGGAAATAGAGATTTTTTAGGACAAAACCCGGCACTGCGCTATAGAGATGCGCGACTTCGGATTGAACAGGACTTTCCTGAACTTGCAAGAATTTCCTTCCCAGATTTTCTGAATTCATTCTCCTGAATTTCCTGTATTTCCTAAATTTCCTGAATTTGCTGAATTCATTTTCCTGAATTTCCTATATTTGCTAAATTTCCTGAATTTACTGAATTCGTTTTCCTGAATTTCCTGATTTTGCAGGATTTTGCTATCCCGGCGCTGCGGCTCTTTGGAGAAAATCTGATTTATTCTTAAATAAATCCGCCTTTTGCTGCAACACCCCAAGACCCCGACGACAAAGTTCGGAGCTATTTTAGAGCCTCAAAACCCCACCCTGCTTTTTCCCAGTCAACCAACCCCAGATAAGCCAAAACCCTCCTGAATTTGGTACTTTGCAACCAGAAATACATCTATTTTTCGATGCACGAGCATCCCGATGCGCAGCCACGCCGGAGCAAAAAAGGGGATGCAGGGAGCAACTCCCTTCTATTTCGGGGGGATGGAAAAGCTTTTTTAAGGTTGCAAAAATTAATTAATTTGCCAAGGCGATGTTTGCATTCCACAATCCCCATGGTTTTTTTTTTTCGGTAGCCGAGTGGAAAGGTTTATTTAGCCGGCAGCGGCGATGGCTTCACAAACATTTCCCCCTATCCTGCAGGGAGAACTGCACCGACCGAAAGGAGATTTAATTAGCAAAAATCTCGTTAGGCAAACGAAATTATCCGTAAGACAATACTCCTCTGGACAGGGGGTATGATTAAACAAAGCCATTAATTGAGAAAGGCGCTCCAACAGTCATCTTGGCTCGAGGATGGGGGGGTATTTTTTTTGAGGGGGGGTGTTAATGGTAAGACCCCTCCGTGCTCGCCGAAAAGCCCTTGAGCATCTCATCAGCGCGCCTTGATTGCATCATGCAAATTGCAAGCCGGCACGCGCCGACCCACCGTTAGTTTTTTAGTTTCATCGCTCCCCAAAACAGGAAAAACCCCCGTATTTTGGAGGCGCGCGCACAGGAACCCCCAAATTTAGGTGGGGGGCCAGACTGGTACCCACCAGGACCGCGTGTCCGCTGAGCACTAAGTGATGCAAATGCTATTTTTTTTAAGTTATTTTAAGATATTTTGGCATTATTT
>NW_009231861.1:1936-2320 GCF_000690835.1 Fulmarus glacialis
TAATGACGGCTGGGAGCACTGTGGCATCCACATGTCGTAACACTAACGGCGTTCGTTTAGACAGCACGGCACTATAGGGAAAGCTAAAATAGCTGATAGCACAAGCTGCTGTACTTAATAATTCCCCGTGATTTAAAATCGGAGGTTATAACAACCGGCTGGAGAAGGGAAGAGAAACGCCGCTGTTCTTTTAACCTTTCGCTTTATTAGTATATTATGGAGCGACCTATAAAAAGCATCAATTCAGGGCAAGAGAAGCCTTCACTTTTCCAGGAAGTGCTCCAGGATCCCTTAAAAAATGGGGAAAAAAGCACAAAAACCTCATAAAATAGATACCCAGTGAACACTCGGGGTTTTTTTATATATATATGTATGTTTTATATA
>NW_009231862.1:0-1784 GCF_000690835.1 Fulmarus glacialis
TCCTTGCTGAACTTCATAAGGTTCTTGTTTGCCCACTCCTCCAGCCCATCCAGGTCTTCCTGCAGGGTGGCTCTCCCTTCTGAAGCGTCCACTTCCCCACTCAGTTTGGTATCACCAGCAAACTTCATCAGGATACGCTTGATCCCATCATCCAGATAACTTACAAAGACATTAAACTGTGTTGGGCCCAATATCGATCCCTGGGGGACCCCATTTGTGACAGGTTGCCAGTTTGAAATGGAGCTACTTACCACCCCCCTCGGGGTGCGGCCTGTCAGCCAGTTCCCCACCCACTGCACAGACCGCTTCTCTAGGCCGTAACACATCAATTTCTCTAGGAGGAGGCTGTGGGAAACCATATCAAAAACCTTGGAGAAATCCAGGTAGAACACCTGGATTTCGCCAGGAATTCCAGGTAGACAACCAGGTAGACGATCCAGGTCGAATCCTCCTGGTGTAGAAAACTATCACTGCTGACTGCAGTAGAAACATGATCCAGCCAGTGATGAAGACACCTGCAGACAGGCAAAAGTCTATCCAACTTCAATGGCTTGAGACCTCTTTCCAGCTAATTACAGCCTTGTTCAATGACTACAATGTTTTAAAGCACGCTGGAAAAATGAGCTATACAAAAGAAATACCGAAGTTTATTCGGGTTGTTAACAATATACAATGTGTTCATAATAAATTTTATTTAGATGGTATATGTAGAGAACAGATGGTAGCGTTCATGAGTTTAGTAAAAATACTAGACGAAGACAAATATAGTTGATAGAGACTTTAAATTAAGAACTAGGAAAATTTTCATAAACAACTTAATTATCAAGCTCTAAATACAGCTAGGGCTTTTAGGGAAATCAGACAAAATTACCAGCTACAGAGATACTGTATTGCAAACCCAGTCCTTTACATTCCTAATAGTGGAAGTAATGCATCCACATCCAACTCTCAATCTCACAAATGTTAATACACTTGTCTTATGGGTGTCTTGGTCAGAAGTTAATAAGCAATCATTACATTAAGGGAAAAGGCTAAGTAAATTTTCCATTTCCTGATAGGCTTAAAGGAAAATTCACAGAAAGATAAACCGACAAGTACAATGTGTTTTATGAGTGTGTACTCAGGAATGTTATTCAAATTTACAAGTATCTGCCACCTTTAAAATTTTAACCTCCTAATGTTGTGAAATTAAGAAAAAATGGACACTTACAGCCACTATGTATAGCTTTGCTCTGCTTCCACAGAGCTTGGGAAGTACTTTATTAAACACAGTTTTCTGAACAATTCTGATGTATGATGATTACTTGAGTGTTAAAACTACATCTGCATGTGCCAGCGGGACTTGTTGATATATTCAGACCTGCAAAGGTCTAATGGCAGAGTGAAGGGCTAAATGGGGTGTGTAAACAAGTCATGATTCCTGATGCTTCCTATAAAAGAATGAGATGAGATGGGATAAGAGGAGATGTGGAAAAAACATCTAGAAACTACGGAAGACACAGACACTCAGCACAGAAGGAGAACTCAGTTTAAACTCTTGAACGGATTTTTAACTTGAATTTTGCTTCTTTCTTGCTTAGTAAAGCGAGAACTATGATCAAAGGTTTTCCTGAAGTTATGGCATACAGCTATCCAATACAGTATAAACTGATGCTACAGTCTTTTACCTAGTGGCATCTTTACCAGTGCCAGTGTTGTCTTTCACCATTTGAAACCTTAATCCCTCTGTCATAAATAGTCAAAATTGAAGAGTAAATTGAAATATTCCCAGGACAGGAGGGAAA
>NW_009231862.1:1813-2241 GCF_000690835.1 Fulmarus glacialis
CACATAAACCTCAATTCCACTAGAAGATTAAGCTAGGAAATAAGAATGAGCTATTCAGCAGTTTCCCTGTAATAAATACATTTAGAAGGCATAAATACATATCCTGGTTTCGGCTGATATAGAGTTAACTTTCTTTCTGGTAGCTTGGGGGGTGCTGTGTTTTGGGTTTGGTGTGAGAGGAGCATTGATGGCCCATTGATGTTTTGGTTGTTGCTGGGTGGTGCTCGCACCGAGGACTTTTCAGGCTCCCATGCTCTGCCAGGTGCATGGGAAGCTTGGAGGGGAGCACAGCCAGGGTGGCTGACCCAGCTGGCCAATGGGGTATTCCATACCATGTGACGTCACGCTCAGTATAAAAACTGGGGCAGGGGGAGCCCTCATGGTTCGGAACACACGGGGTGTTGGTTGGTGGGTGGTGAGCAGTTGCA
>NW_009231863.1:0-286 GCF_000690835.1 Fulmarus glacialis
GCCCCCCCAGCCCCAGGCTGATGGCAGGAGCCGAGCGGGTGATGCAGGGAGCTGGAGCAGTGGGGGAGATGCTCGTGGCCAGCTGAAGATGTCTCTCTCGAACGCCTGGTTGGACTTGGCCGAGCTGCAGGCATAAAATATTAATTGGAGGCAGCAGCGCAGCTCTGTCCCGCTGGCCACGGGGCGAGCCATCAGCTGTCAGGGGACGGAAGTGGCAGTGGGAAGGGGCTGCGTCCCTCGCTGCGGGGACGGGGGGATGGCACCGGCTGCTGTGGGCACGGCGAGC
>NW_009231864.1:0-1727 GCF_000690835.1 Fulmarus glacialis
CCGCTCCGGGGGTGCATGCCTGGGGGGGGCTACGGTGCCGATCTGCGGGGGTGCATGCGGGGTGTTCCTCTCCGGGGGTGCATGCCCGGGGGGGCCGGAGTGCCCCTGCATGCACAGGTGGTTGTGCCCCCCTCTGGGGCCGGCTGGCATCCCCCGCGCAGCTGGCTGTGCGGTGGTACCTGCGCTCAGGGCTGCAGCAGTGCGCTCGATCGGGAGCTGGTGTGTGTGCGAGGGGTATCTCTCCAGTAAGTAGTTTTTCTGTGTATTTGTAGATAAATCCGTGTATCTTCTCAAACGCGCAGCTATGCGATAGGCTGGTGCTGGGGGGATACCCAGGTGAAGGGTACGCTTTTGACCTCCCTGAAAGAGGAAAAAACTGCTCCTTGTTTACTAGTTTTATAAAACGTAACGGGCACTTTTCTGGCATTTACTTTTTTAGCAGCCTGAGAGGCCAAATAAAACAATTCATCCTTTCTGTTGTGTTTTCAAAACTTTTTTGGTTTCTTGACTTTGAAAGTTTGTGTTTAACACTATATTTTTGAGACCTTTTTTGTTTTGTGGTTTTTTTAATGTTCTTTTTTCCCCTAACTCTGTCTTTCCGGTTCTATGTTATGTCTTATGTTCAAAACCTTAGCGTTTTCATCAGGTTGGGTTTTTAAAATTATTTTTCACAACAACAAAATAAAGTTCACCATTCAGATGCATTGCAAAACCTTACACTTTCTAAATAAATAGGTTTTTGTCTTTATTTTCTTTGATATTGAGTATTTTTTTTATGGTGGCCTTATTCACTAAAATGCTCTTTAAATAATTTATTATGCAATGCAGAACAAAAGATTCCTGCCTTTCTGAGGAATTATTTTGCATGATTTAGAACTGTGTCATAAACCTACACAAAAAGAATTTGCCATACTTGTGGTATACTGCCTTGAAAGCTTGTTTTTTAAATCAAACTTATATTATTCCATTTTGTGCAATGATTACCGCTTTTAATGACTTTTTAACTTCGTGCTTGAAATTGCCTATGTATAGGTTTTGGGACATAGGTGTATTTCAGAACACTGGGGGAAAGGCATTTGTATCTGCTGTTAATGACTCAGTAATGACTTAAATGTGCAAGGCTTTGATTCCTGTGGTGACAGTGTACCAGAAAGTGTATATTCTGTGAATCCAAAAAAAAACCAGTTGAAGCTGATACTCTGCTTCCAGGAGATGCTGGTACGGTCTTCGAGCTCGTATAAAAACTTTCTCCATTATTACGAAGTAAAGAGGCAGTTTTAGATACAGCAGGAGGAGCCGGTACATGTATGAAGTGGTTTGGTTCTGCTGTAGAAAAGTGAGTGATGGTTACGGTCTGTGAAATACGCTTTTAAAAAGGGTTCAGGTACAGAGGTAAGGAGGTAGTATTTACCAGTTAATGTATAGGATGTATGGCCGCCTTTAGCCTCTTGTGTCGTAGACTAAAACAGGAAATGTTTTTCCCTCTGAACCACCTGAATTTTCTTTTGGTGATTGAGAGTGTTATTGCTCTGAATGGGAATGTTTAATTTGGATCTAGCCATAGTAAAAACAGGCTGCTTTTTTTTTTTTTTTTAATATACAATGAAACCGTAATTTATCTGGAAAGGATGGGATACCATTTCCTGCATATTTCTGCAGCTATACTGTGGCACTGGGTATACCTCAGTCCTGAAAGAAGCCTGTATGTTTTTGAGTTAGTTAACCGC
>NW_009231864.1:1754-53662 GCF_000690835.1 Fulmarus glacialis
GAACAAAGTTAATCAGGTTTCATATGAGAGTAGCTTATTGTGGTGATATGTTCATGTACCCCACATTCTGTAAGATATACAATGTAATTTTAATACCTGCTGTAAATGCGGTGTCCAAGGGCTGTATTTGCATAATAAATGTGGAGTACTTTGTTAGTGAGAATAGTGTCAGCCTTTCTTACTCCTGAAGCTTTCTTATGCATTACAGGGTCGTGCATGAGATGAGACTTTGCTGTAGCTCTGTACGGAACTTGGGGAGGGCCATGTTCAGCCCTAACGTAAGGAGCTGCTATGTGTAAGTTGTCAAATGGCACTTTCTACAACCAGCTTTTGGGGTGGGTCTTTGTAGAAAAGCCTGATTTATACAGAACCTTGAAAGGCCATGGATTTTGGTAGGAATCAGCACAATCCAGTGCAAGTAGTTACTGTCTTGCAACGGGTATTTTCAGTTAAATTACCCTCTCTCGTAAAGCCTGTGGTGGTGTCAGTGGAGTTGCGCAGGTGTAACAGAAGTATATAAAAATCTGTTTTTAAAGAAACAGGTTTTTTCACATGTTTAGCCAAAGAGGAAAGTAACTGCTCGCTTTAGAGTTTGTTGGCCCCGCTTACGAGTCCTGCATAGAAAACCCAGCGATGACTGTTTTGCTCGAAATTTGGCTGCTTTTAAAACTGGCTGTGGATGTTTGAGAATTAGCTATCCCAATCTAAATAAAGCTTATGGATTAACATAATGAAGTCAGGGATGTGCACCTTTACTTTCTGCAAAATGCTGCATTAACTGTGAATGTATATGTTAAGATCATGGCAGTGATTTTTTTTTTTTTTCTTCAATTATTTTCTTTTTTTAACTGGGTGGGTGTTAGAGAGCTGCAGGATACCGTAAGCCCAGGTAGCCTCCAAGCTTCCTCACACGGGTAGATTGGCAGCTCTGCTGCTCCAGAGTGGGGGCTGTTTGTGGTAGCAAGCGGCTTGTTTCTGAGAGCAGCCTTGTCCCAGCTATGTTGGTGGTTTCAAGCATGGGGCAGGTTCCCGTGTCTCTTCTCACTTTGCACTCTTTTTAGGGTTAGCAAGAGTACGAGGATCTGGGTAACAACAGCTCAGCATCCTGCAGTGGTAGTCTGGTGGTTGGTAACACCTCTTCTTCAATGAAGGTAGTTCCGTGCTCCAGAAATGCCCCTAGGTACGTTCGCACTGGCAGCAGTGCAGTTCCCACCAGTCGGGTCCTTTTCCTGCCACATGGCTGGTGTGCGGGGAGCTGCGTGTGTGGCAGGACAGGTGACTTTCCCCAATTCTCCCTCAAAAAGCTTTTGCTTTGCACTTTGAGAACAGTATGTCCAGTGTCCCCAGCGAGTCTTGGGGTTGTATCAACACAACCTATTTTGAATGAAATATTTGTTAACGTTTTATTTGGGGGAGAGGCATGGGGCAGTAGGAGAATGTAGGGCGTTAGAAAGTGAGCTAAGACCTGCTGAAATCTTTGGATCTGGGCCTTAAAGAGCTCGTGCTGTCTGGTATTACAGCCAGACTCTTTCCAGAGGCTGCTTTGCAATTTGTGTGGCTCCTCCAAGGAAAGTCAAGGGACAGAGTAGAGAATCTGAAACTAAATCCGAGGAATGGATTCATCTGAATTTGTTTTTCTTTTTACCGGTTGGATTATGTAGTGTTGCCCCCCATTGAGGCAGATGCAGGGGGTTCTTTTCCTGTCACCATGCTCTCACTGCAAGAAACTTTGATAGCTTTGCCCAAAAGTCTGATAATCTCAGCCATAAGCAGTGAGAAAATGCAGAGTATATTTTCTTCTCCATGAAGCAAAATAGGAGGAGTAATTTTGAAGCTGATAGCTTCTAATCTGAGAAGAGCGAAAAAAAGGTGAAGACTTTGGAAGTATAGGTACTATTCTAATTTAGTGACAGCAGAAAACAAAGCACTTGAAGCACTTGGCAGGCAAAACAGAAGTCAGAATTTTGAGGTATCTATTACTGCTTTTCCTGGCTTTATGGGAATATAATATAATGCAGTTTATGATTGAAAGGTCTGTAGAAAAGCTGACAAAAATAAAGAAGCTGATCTCAACAGTTATATTTCTATAGTACTGAATCATGAGAAAGTAACTTACTTCAGGGACTGAAGAAGAACAGTGCAGAGGCAACATGTAAGCTGACCATGTCTTGGTCTGACTCCACTGAATCAAAATTAGCAGCAAGTGCAGATCCGTGTGAGAAGGGGGAAGGGAGCACGGTGCTAGCACCCTTATCTGCTGCTTGGCCAGCTCAGGTGGGAGGCAGGGCATTTCTTTGTCTTTTTATCAGAAGTTTGGGTGCCAATTCTTTTGCCCCAGCAAACTTCAGCAGCCACAGCTTCACACATGAACTCGAGTCTCAGTTCAGGCACGTCTGCCAGCAGTAGATTGGGTCTTACTGTGGTCAATTGGTGCTATTGACTTACACATGAGAACTTGTGTCTGTATCATAAACATTTAATGACACTAAAGAATGAGTAGTTAAACTCAATGGTTTTATTTTGTTCACTTCACATTAGAAAGCTCTGTGCCTCCTGTCTGAAATTTGAGATTGCAGATCCGCTTTGAATAGATGCCTGCATTGCCCACTGGAAAGCGACAGCCAAAATCTGAAGCACGACCCACCCCATCCTGGATATTAATGCTGCAGGTTACAATAGATACTTAGCTCTTGGCTGAGGTCCTGATCCATTCAAAATTCCCATTGACACCAGTGGGAGTTCTCTGTGTCTGCCTGTGGCATTGCCTCTGATTAGTGGGTGGCTGTTAATGTGCCCATGCTTGGAATATTTACAGTAACTACCTCCTGTTATGACTCATTATCTGTGACTGGTTTTGGTTCCACAAACTACAGTAACTCTTTATAAAAGATACATTTATAAAAGAAACATCCTTCCCTCTAAATCCCAAGACGGTGGTCCCTGACATCTGTCAGTGAAATGCCAGCAATTAGAAAATGGAAGTGGCCTTTGAGATCAAGATGCTGGCACATTTGTGCCGATGCTCTGTGATAGTTTTTAGTGTTAGCTGAAGAAACGCACGTTAAGGCAGTATTTTCAGGGACAAGCTCCAAACTCTGGGGTTTGTGATACTGTCAGTTCTCGTATGGCTGCTGTCCGTGGCAAAGAACTTGTGTTGTATGGAAGGTAGTAAAAGATAGTTGTCTTTTTTGCTTTTAGAGGAGGAAAACTTAATAATAGTTGCTTCTTGGCAGATGCCAAATTTCATCTTCAAAGGAAAGACTCCCAGGCAGATGAAGCCTGGGGGATGAGTAGCCCCACAGAGCATTGCAGGGGGCTGCAAAGGGGTGAGTACCAGCATCCGCAGCAGATGCATAAGAATTTGTATGGCTCAGGCTTCTGGCATCTCTGGTCTGTGGCCACCCACAACACGCTGGAGACTTGTCGTTAAATGTATTTGTGCCGTTTACTGTGAGTTCCTGCGAGGCATTGGTCTTTCCCCTACGCTTTGGGAATTTTGTGCTGCAGTGTAGTCTTGGGTCAAATGAACGTTAATTTTCTTCCTCTGTTCCTCATTGTTTGTTATTGCTATAGGGTATTTAGGAAAAGAGATGGCTCCAGAGTTATATGAACCACTTCCTCAGGAGCAAAGATGTGGCAAATCCTGTTCCTCAGTCTCTTCCCTGCAAACAGTGAATCCATGCTTTTATAAAATCCTCTGCGACTCTAGATGTGCGGTCAATCCTGTGTACAAACAAAACATTTGTAAATGGGAGGACAAGCTTCCCATCCTAGACGACCTACAGCTAAGTATTTTCAGACCAGGATCTTTGTGTTTGTGAGTTAATGTATATTGGAGAGGAGTTGCTCTGATTACTGGATGCTTTTACAGATTCAGCTGTTTCAGATCTATTTTGTGGGACTGAAGCTTTCTTAGCTACTTGCATCCCTCTTAGTTGAGCCTGGCTCTAGAGTCTGCGTGCCCCAAACTTTGTTTTTCTTTCCTCAACTATGTCCCTTGGCCTAAAAATTTCCCCACTTTCCCCAAAACATGTCTTGGCCAAGCTTATATGAAAAGATCTATGTTAAAAACCAAAATGAAACAACTAAAGGAGTATGTTATTTACAACAATCCTTTTACTTTTTTGCGTGGTAACTTGGGTAAAGGGTTTCCTTGAATTGGCTGGTCTGGTTTCTTGCTCAGTATTTGTATTGTTTTGCTGAGAGAAATGAAGGCAAAAATAATTTGAATTGCACCCTCAGGCAGGTAACAATTCAGTTCTTTTCATGAAGAGAGTGTAAAGTGGGACTGTTCTCCGCTTAATTAGTTTTGTGAGAGTGATGTATAAGGCAAGGTCAGTGCTAAAGGAAGAAAGGGCTGGCATGGATTGAACGCTGCTTACATTGTTTGAATAATTAGAGCATCACTCTGAGGTGGGAGGGAGCAGAGGGACTGAAATGAAGTGGGAAGAAGAGATACTCCTGAAATAGCAATCGAATTGCCATTGGTCTGGGTTGCATCAGACATACACTGTTCAAGATCGACTAAATCTGAACTAGTGGTGGTTCATTACCTTTGACGCTGTGGTTGTGATTGTAGCTGAAATGAAGGTGTATTTATAGAGATTACTTTGTTCTGTGGCCCAAGTAATCTCTAGATGCTTTTCAGCTGTGGCTTGACGTAATTGATACAAGGCTCTGTTGGTTGCTTTAAGAATAAATTGTTTAACCAGTACTTGGTATTTTTGATACGTGTACTTTTAGTTACCACCTGATTTAGGACAACTTTCTTTTGTCTTAGTGGGATCAGATCAAATTTATCCATCATGTAATCCTCACCTGACCTGAGTGGTCCACGGGCATTTGCTGGCTTTTGTGCTTCGCTTTTGTGCATCACTCTTAGATGCCAGCACAGGGAATCCAGTCGCATTGCTGTACCTCTCTGGTGGGCTTCTCTCTCCCTGTTTGTGTAAGCTTTAACAACTGAGACTGGCAACGCAGATGTGGGATTTCATCAGCAGTGGTGGTAGTACCCATGTGATTATTTTTCTCATCTTCTTCTTCCTCCATCCCCTTAAAACATACTGTGCCGAGAGGGAAAATACTGGTGCGGTGGGTTGACCTTGGGCAGCTGCCGGACACCCACCCAGCCCCTCTATCATCCAGCCTCCTCAACGGGACAGGGGGAGAAAATGAGATGGAAAAGCTCATGGGTTGAGATGATAAAGACAGAGGGAGATCACTTACTAATTACCATCAAAACAACCTTGACTTGGGAAAAATTAATTTATTGCCAATTAAAATAGAGTTGGATGGTGAGAAATAACGACAAAAACTAAAACACCTTCCCACTCCCCTTGCTTTTCCCCAGGCTCAACTTCACTCCTTCGTTCCCAACTCCTGTACCTCCTCCCCCCCAGCAGTGCAGCAGGGGTGGGGAATGGAGGTTGTGGTCAGCCCATAGCCGTTCCCCTCTGCTGCTCCTCACGCTTTTCCCCTGCCCCAGGGTGGGTCCTTCCCATGAGCTGCAGTCCTTCAGAATAAACCTGCTCCGGCGTGGGCTCTCCACGGGCTGCGGTTCCCTCAGGAAATATCCACCTGCTCCCCCGTGTTCTCCCCACAGGCTGCAGGGGAATCCAGCGCCTGGAGCACCTCCTCCCCTCCTCCTTCGCTGGCCCTGGTGCTCCCGGGACTGCTGCTCACACCTTCCCCCCATCTCCTCCCTGCCGGGCAGCGTTTTTCCCTGTCTCCAACACGCTTTCCCAGAGGCACCACCAGCGCGGCTGCCGGGCTCGGCTGTGCCCTGTGGTGGGGCCGTTGTTCAACCGGCTGGAACCGGCCAGAACCGGCTGTGTCCGGCTCGGGGCAGCCCCGGCCTCGCCTCACAGAGGCCCCTGCTGACGACAGCTGGGCGCCGACAGACAATTCAACTTGTATGGTGACTTGGTGGCAGAAGAGGGCTTTATGGCTCGGCCTCAACTTCTGATGAGAAAGGCCACCTGCTGATGGCACTTCTCATTAGTGAAAGGAATTAAACAGAAAATTCCCTCTTTCTCCTGGAAGAAGGCGGCTGTTCCCGTTTTGTCAGCGGTTTCACCTGGGACTTCAGCTCCTCAGGCAGAAGAAGGAGGTGATGGCCATGAGCTCTCCAGTTCCAGGAGGTTCATACAGGTTTTTTTCACATGCTTTTTTTAATTATAGAAGTTTAGGAGTTCTGAACAGTTTCCCCCTTCCCCCTGTAGCCTGTATTTGCAAATCCAGTGGTAATTAGCACTAATCTGGTTTTCATTTTTCTGTTAATTTTATGTATTGAATCCTTGGAGTTTTTCCTCTTCTGTTGGAGGTGACTTTTTCCTCAAATTTTGGAAGTATTTCTGATTTTTGTTAAATGAAGGGAAAAAGTGCAGGACTTTTTTTTTGCATAAAATAAGAAAGATACAATGTATGAAAGAACCAGAAAGGAAAGCTTAACAGCTGGTAGGAGAAGGAGCTTGCAGAATGAGCTCCAAGTGACCCGCAGCACATCATCTGCTCACGCCCGGCCTCAAACACTCTCTTACCTGCCCAGCAGAGACACAAGTGGAGAGAGAGCTTTCTACTGATTTTGTTTTTTCAGCCATTTTTTCAGGAGTTATCAAAATCTAAGAAGGTGATAGGCACTTCTGGTTTTTTTTTTCCCCCTTGCATCTCTATGTAGTTCACTGGTACTGGCCGCAATGTTTGTTCAAGTAGCTTAGGCTGGATTTACTTCTACACATTGTCAATGTGCTGTCGAATCGCTTACGTAGAAACACTTTTTCTTTGGATTTTGCATCTGCTGTGAATTTCTGTACAGCTATCTTTTATGTTCAATAGGCATACAAATTTCTTATGTTGCTCTTATATCTCAATCTGCCCAAGCTGTGCTGCAATGCTGCCTTGAAAATGTTAAATTTTTTAATTGTAATTATACACACTGCTCCAAACTGCTGTCACTTATACTTTGTTCCTCCAACTGCTGCAAGAGCATAAGAAACTATGATGGAGCCAATTGCCACTGCAAGCCATTGTCACTTCTTATGCAGAACTGGAATACCTGAACCGTGAAAGTCTCTTTTCTAGTGAAATAAAGATGTGGTGATATTTTTGGGAGTTGTAGTATTGGCGGGAATTGCAGGCATATGCATTTCCTGGGGGAATCATGATTTGTGATTGTTTGAGACCATCATGTAGTGCAAGTGCTCCCTCCTACCCCCCGCTGCAGATGTTGAAGTAGTATTTCTTCTGACTGTAAATAGGAGAAAGGTCTCTGCAACCACACTGATGTACAGTCAGTGCAGGTTTGTCATGTGCTCTACTTTACGTTTGCTTCTCATTTTTCTTACCAGTGACTGAACGTTCAGAGTCTGCCAAAAATAGCTAACTGTTTTCAAGTGATTGGGCAAGGAGAACTGGAACGACTTTCACTTGCTGCTCTTCTTTTCTATTCTCCCCCCTCTGCCCCGAGTTTGCTTTCTGAAGACAGGATGTTATTTTTTTATTTATTTTGGTGGAAGTCAGTAAAAGGTGGGAAAAGTGAAATAAGTCAAAAGGGATCAAATAGCAAGTCTCCTCTTGATCACCTAAGAGGAAGGCTATAGCAGCAGAAAGACTCCAGTCCCAGGAGCTGAGAAAAGATTTCTGGGATGAAGTGTGACCTGTTTCTGTTCCACTCCAGTGTCAGGATACTTCTTGGCCAGGGAGGCGAATAAAGCAGTAAGTCTATTTTAATGCTGGAGTTTGGTTAGTATCTGGCCTGTTGAGCTTACAGGCTTGTGTTACTTGGCCACTGGGAAGCTGCATTTTTAGTTTCTTTGGCTGGAAGAGGGGTTTTGGGTTTGTTTGTTTGTTTGTTTTGGGGTGTTTTTTTTTTCTTTTCAAAATATCAGTGCAGAAACCAGTTTTCAAGTTTTGTTTTTATAATTGTGTCTTTAGGAGGAATTTCTATTGCATGATTTCTGGGATGTTGGGAGTAACAAACTGGTATAACTGGTCTTTTCATATAGGGTATCCAAGTAGTAGGCAATGGAAAGGAGTGAAAGCTTTGTGGATATTCATGCAGTAACTCATATACAAGGAGAGAACAGAGCAGAAGGCAGGAGGAAGGTAAAATTGTACTTCTTCCTAGTAGTGCATTTAAGAACAGTAGACGTTGTTGTTGAGGACACTTTAAGTGGCAGCAACGGATGTAGAGGAGAGCAGGATTATGCAGAGCTGTGAAAATTGTCAATTCTCTTTCATGGCAACTTTCAGGGTTTAAACACTTGTATTTGTTCCCCCATTGGGACATAAGCAAAACTTCTTTGAAGCTACTCAGGAAAAAGAGGCATACTGGGATTATTTTAAGGAAAAAGACCTGTCAGGTTTTCCATCTGTGTCCCTGTTCCACCCTTGATCTGAGAAGCCCTCCAGTCAAAACTGAGATGTTTTTGCAAGACTTTTGAGTATTATCAGAAAAATTGGTTAGGCACTTCTGAACAATGTTGGGAGTAGATTTTGGAATATGAGAGTTTAAAAAAAAAAAGAGCACAATTTCAAGTCAGTGGTGTGGAGGATGGCAGGAGGCTTTGTGTATGTGCCTTTTGGACTGGAAGTGTCTTGTTTTTATTTCACTGCACATTGTATGGTGAAGGATGAACTTTCAATTGCTTTGCGATTTGTGGAAGGAATAAGAGATGCCAGGATGAGAATGCAAGGGGAGAAAGTGTGATGGAGTGGCAGGAGAAAGCAAATCCCATGAAACTTTGAACGGTAGAAAATTAGCTTTGAAAAGGCTCTGGAGTGCACGAGGAAGCTGAAAAATGTAATGGAAGAGAGGGTATTATGGGCATAATTTATCACTGTTTCCAGGAGTGTAATAATAGCCTGGCTATGTATTTTCTCACTGCTTAGTGTGGATTTATGAAGACCAGGTGAGGGTAGCTGAGGCAGGAAGTGATCAGTGGAAAGAGTTTCAGTGGAGTCAGGGTCAAGGGAGAGCTGAAGTTAGCAATGACACAGAGATGGAGATAGAGAGGCACAAGGAGGAAAAGGAGCTTATGAATTTGCTGCAACTCCAAAGCTTTTCATAAGAGGACCAAAGATACGGGTTTATCATCACTGTTGGCAGGATCAGGCAAAACCATTAGTATTTGAGCCACTGAAACTGTTGCAAATACTGAGCATATAAAGAGAAATACCAGGTTAACTCACCGAGTTTATTGCCTAAGTAGCTTTTCCACCAGTTGGGTGTTTTGCAGATTGTCAGAAAAGCACCAAAATTGTAAAGTGGCAGGAGAGGCTGAACTTCTAATCAAGAGAGACAGAGCTGGGCTTACGAATTAAAAAAAGAAAAAAAAAAAAGTTAAATAGCTACATTGAAAATAGAAGAAAGGAGACCCAGCTCTGTGGTGTGTAGTGGTCTGGTCAGTTAGAGCTCAAGGATCTAAAAAAACTGTCATCGAGACTGATTTTTCACCTCTTCAGTGTACTAAACTCGGAGTATCTTTGTGTTGCTTATTAAAATCTGTGTCTTACGTATATTGGTTCAAACACCCAAGAATGAAACTATTTCTTTAAACGAAGCCTTCAAATCGTCTTCCTTCTATGCTTGAGTTTCCCAGAGTCTGACTCTCCATTTACTACAAAAGAAGAAAAAAAAAAAAATCTGTCCTGGACTTGCACCAGGTTGAGAAAAGTGCTACACTAATAACCAGGCCTGTGAAAGCCCACATGTTGCACCAGTGTCAGTGAGCCTTGTGACCCCCAAAACTGAAGTCTGGAATTACTACTTGATTTTTTTTTTTTTTTCCTAAAGCTGGGGAACTCTGTCACAGGGAGGATGAATAAATTTCCTGGTGTGTTGAAGGTAATGTGGCGGTACCAGCAAATTTCCATTGAATTCAAACTGTGCACTTCTACCAGACTTACCTGACTAATTATCAGATATAATTATTTGGGATTTGGAGGCCAAATCTTGCTTTCACTGATAAAGCAGCTTGAAAGAAAATTTAGGCATTTGTAGTTTCTAATGGCATAAACAGGGTTAACTTCTGTAGTAGTACTGAAAGCAAAGACTCCCCAACAGCCATGTCTTTGAAACTCTTAGCAGTAATATCAGCTGTAGTGAAAGCATACAGGTTTGACAACCTAAAACATGGCAAAAAACCTTGACAATCTGTCCTGCAAGGTGCCAGGCATCTCTACTTTTTATTCACCTGAAAACACTTAGCACTCTGGTTTGGGCCCCATATCAGTGAATGTCACATATTCCTGTCATGTCATGTTCCCACTATCACAAATTCTTACAGTAAATGTATTTCAGAAGGAGCAATTGACTGTGTATGAGGAAGACTGAGTGAGTGACAAAAGGCTTATAAAAAAAAAAAATCAACAAAACATACCACACTTTCATCCCTCTCATTCAGACATGTATGAATGAGCTGTGTCAAGGTAGTACCTCTATTACTAAGATAAGTTGTTAAAGTTGTTGCTATTAATTCATCAGCAAATTATTACACTCAATGTGAACTAGGACAAACACCCTATTCTTTTATGTCTTTTCTTAAAGCGCTTTGGCCTCCTCTCTAATTACTGTTTTTATTACTGCTTTAAACGTTTTAAACTATCACTGTGCATGGGATGTGTTTGAATAACTCTACAGGTAAGAGACTTTGATAGCTCATCTGTGTTTATTTGGCTGACACCTCATAAAGAACAGAACTTGAACCAGTACAGTCTTGTCACGTTAGATTGAAACACGGTTTGTGCTGCTCGGTATCAGTCTTGCTGAATAATATCCTCAGTGGGAGTGTGATATGCTTTGCATTTCGTGGTGCTGACTGCTGTTGTGATGAATATTTTAAATGTTGGGTCTCTTTTTCATTTTTTTTCTTTAGAAAGAGTAGTTGAATCAATGTTGTGTTTTAAAATAAGCCTGAAGATAGCTAGAACAACCTGTAAATTTTGTATTGAGGCTTGATTCTGCGATGTGGGATTTCTGCATGTAGGATGAATTGCCATGATAGTTCCAGTGATTTTAATGGAGACTGAAATATATAAGGCAAATAGAGTTGGCTCCTGAAATCGGATCTTGCAAATCAGTAGAAAACCCTGTTGGTGAATAAAAGGTAGCAGAATCCTGTGTTTAGTTTGCATCTTCAAAGATCGCCTTGAAGATGCTGCAACTGAAACAGTGTGGCATGAAATTTTACAATGTACTATGCTGGATGGCCTTGGAGGCAGCTGCTGCTTCTCTGCTGCTTTTCCAGTTCCACTGTATTATAGTAGTTTGTGCTTCAAAATTTGGCTTTGGGAATTATGGTATCAAAAGTGTGAAATTCAGTCTCTTCCATTCTCTTCATATTTATCTCTCCTTTATTTATGCTTTACCTTTATCCACAAGCATACGGATTATTGACTCAAAGGCCTTGAAGGATATTCCAGTGGGAATAAACAGTCTTTAAAAGGTGGTGGCATCAATTTTTGACCCTGACTGTCTAATACCACCACAGAATATGGAAATGTTAGTTTCATGTGCATTTTCTAATCAATATTCAGATTTGCAATATGCTATAGGATGTCTCTGTGTTTTACCATGTTGAGAGAATGGCTCATGCTTTATAAATTCAAGCTAATACTACTTTGATTAGTGTAAGTTTATTGCCAGATAAACAATGTCCTTAGATGATATTACTGTGCTTGTAGGCTTAATACCCTTGCTACTCTGATATGAAAAATCAGTGGGTTGGCTCATGATTAGACCCAGCTAATGCAGCGTCTCAGAGCACCAAGCAGTTTGAAGCTTACAATCGAACTGTGGGATGAAACCGGATCTGGTTTTGTTTTGAACTTTTAAGTCTCAGAGCAATGAAGCGGGCTGCCCTAGTCTACGTAGCTTTATTTTCCAAGATGTAATTATTCCTTGTTCACTGACTAGAGTAAATCAATTAAAACTTCGTGTGTGTGTAACAAGGCTTTGACGTAAGCTAATTGATCAGGACATGCAGGCATATGAGAAAGGCGTGGGGCAGATTTTAAAGTAGAACACTGAAACTTCATGAGCTTTCTTTTGATGTGGTGTGGTGGTAGCTAAGTTCTCATCTTCTGTAATAACAGACTTTTCTCTGGGTGCTGTGGTATTAAACATTCCTCTTGTACTCAGGTTAGTCTCTTTTCAGCCTGTCCTATAGGAATCAGGTTGTGTCTTGCTCCTTTTCCCTTCATCTGGAAGAAAGGTTAAGGACACATGAAGGGAACCTCAAACTGCAAAGACTCACGGTTGTCCACCTCCTTCAGTAGACTAATATGGCTCACTAATTATTTCCTGCGCCTTCGCAACCTCTGGAAACTGGTCCCTTTTTCAGTTTCTCTGCCTCTGTGGGATGCTATCTGCAGGTTGAGATGGGATGACAAATACGTAAATCCTTCCTGTGCTCTTGTAAGGGCCTCATAAATCATAAGGGCCTACTTTTGATCAGCCTAAAGCACTGGAGGGTACAGTAAAAAGGGAGTGTGCACCTTGCCAGTCTTTCCTGCAAAGAAAAGTTCCTCCCTTAGGACCGTTGCCCATTTTGGGGATATCTGCAGTGTCTCGACACACAGCTCACATGGCATGTCTGCTGCTGGGCAGGGGAATGGCTGCTTGTACTGCCAGAGCAAGCACATGTACATGAGAAGAGGCAGGAGAATCAGCTTCTGTTAAGAACCCAGCCTTCCAGTTCGTCATTCCATGAGATTAAATTTTAGAGTTGTAATAGTTTCTCACCCTTGCTTTTCCTCCCCAGAGAAATAATATCTTTGCTCAAGCTGCATGCAAACTGTTGAGAATTGATGAGTTGAGTTGTTTGTGATCCTGAATCCAAACTGATGGTAGGTATTGCTTGCTGCAAGCTCTTCCCTTTCAGGCCCAGAAGAAGAGCTGATGAAAAGCAGTATTGCCAAATCTTATTTTTAGCTTCTGTCCTATGGGGATTTTTTTTGTTGTTGTTTGATCGTTTGGGTTTTTTAGATTTGGACTTTCTTGTCAGGGGTGTTCAGAACAGCATCATGCTGTATGTTTTTTTCTATCAGTATTACTTGGTGGTCCAGCCTTGTTGGCTAAGTGCCCTGTGGCTGATGGATCCGCGCTGTTGATGTGACTGGCACGCTGCTCTTGTTGCAAGGTATCTTGTAAAATAAGCACACTGCCTTGGGCAAAATTAATTTCTTGGTATTGATGTAGTTATTGCATTCTCTCTTCCAGCCCCTTGCAAATATTGCTGTTATCACACTGACTACATCTTATTGTCCTGAACAAAGCCAGCTGAGGCGATTCTGTAATGCAGATGGCATATAGATACATAGGGTGTCCTTGGTAGACTCATCCCACGGCTTGATGTGGCACTTGCCAATCTAGTAGGATATTTCTGTTTGGTTTGGTGTTCATGTTCCCAGCATGCCTGCTCTGCTTGGTTAGGTGAGAGGACTCGCTTTCCACGAAACATCTGTCTGTAATGCTCTGTGCAAGGTGCTTTTGTCACATGCTTATTGAAATTGTTTCTCCTGAGAACGTTTGGCTTAAACTGCTTTTCAAAAAATTCTTTATTGATTTTGTGTCTGTGCACTTTTATTTTTTGGCTTCCCTTTAAGTTTTCCTCTTAGTTTTATTCTTGCTCTGGGCCAGACTTGCTGTCAGATAGGCATGGGAAGTTGGTGCAAATCCTGTGCTCACGGTGTGGACCAAGCTCTTTTGTCTTTGCTTCTGTTACTATTAATGCCTTCCTCCATCTCTTCCAGCCCCTTCCCTCATCATACTGACGGCTAAATTGGAAACCTGCAACTCTGCTCTAGCAGTATTTTGCCCGAGGTGCTAACAATCGACTAAAACTGACTCAGATAATTTTTTTAATTGGTTTGATTTTTGCCATTGGCTTTAGAAAAAAAGAGCTATTTTAGTCCCTCTTCATCCTTCGTCAATTTTATTAATCCGTCCGTGGTTTTAAAAACCTCGAAGACTTTCAGCATAGAGAGGTAAATGTTTCAGAGTGAGGCTTACCTGAAATGCTGATGCACTGGCGGTATTTGGTTTCTAGTGGGCAACAATATGCCTGTTTGGTCATGCAGAAAATTGCCAATTTGAGGGGACATGACACCTATTGATTACTGTAAGAAGTAGTTTTTCATATGAGATTGGAGGCATTTAAATGCCAATTTTTTTACTTTTGTTTCAGTTGTACTACCTGTGATATTTATCTCCTTGAGCTGCTGGTCCTTGCTTTTAGAACCATGGAGGATTATTCAGTGCCCGTAACCGCAGAGATGAGTGATGACATGTGTTTGTGCTGTTCTGTTGTGGGACAAGAGTAGTCACTTTGCTTTAATTTTTAATGCTTTGATTCTTTGGCAAACCCCAGAGGTGTTGAAACTACTCACTCATGCAAAAAATAAATTATGCATGCATACAGGTTTGGTGCCTGAAGGCATTTTCATGGGGTGTACCTTCAGGCACACAGCTTAAAGAGCCTAGACTCCTTATGCATACACATCTATACAGTGAAAGGACAGAGTTATCCTTCTCTAAGGGTCCATATAGGCTTTCGTCAGTGTGTTACCACCTCCTGCCACCCCATCTGCAGTTCACTGTTCTCTTGGTTGGGCTGATGTAACAAATTGTAGATAACTTGAATACCACTTGAGAATTGTTTGAATATCAATACAACAACAACATCTTGAATAGCAGATATTGAATTAAAAATATGCAGGCAACTTTGTCTTTCTGTCCATAAGGTCCAGTTGGGTGCAAACTTTGGCTGCCCCATGTTTGATGGATTGAATGTCCCTGTAGGTTGGGGTTGTTGAACTGCAGTGGTTTAAGTTTGTACGAGATGGGATCAATAACAAAGGCAATTCAGGCACTGGTTAATTTGAAGTTTTATGTCCTTCATTTCCACGAGACATATTTGTTCAGTTACATTATCTGCTAATTTTATTTCTGAACAATTTCTTGCAGGGTCCTATAACTGTGTGTTCTTGAAATAAAAGCGGAATTATTCTTTAGGGGAGATAATCAGTTAGTGACTTACTGAGCTCAGCTCTTGCTATCTGCTGTTGGCCTCTGTGAAAACTTGAATTTTAGAGGGTAGAGCAGAATTTTTCTATATTTTCTCTCCTTTATGAAGGAGGTGATTACTAGGAGGCTTTTCCTTGCAAATAGATGAATTGGTTGTGATTATTTTTTTTCCCTACCCTAAATTATTTAAAAACCATAATTTGTCAAGAATTGTTTTTTGTGCTATTTAAAAAGCACCAAATGGAAATAGCTATGATCCATACAGTCCATTATTAGAAGGCTCTTCTGAATCAGAAAACCATGTCTCTTGAAAATACATCGCTTCAAAACACAAATCCTGCTGGCTGGTGCTGGACTTTGGGTTTTAGAGGTGGGGGAGTTTGTGCTTTCCTGGCACGTGAAGAGCACCTTCACTCACAGCCTCATCAGGAGTGGCAGCTTTTGGAGTGAGTATGAGTCCTTTACAGAAGTGGTGATGAGGCCAAAGAAGGCTCTTGACTTTTTGTGATATTAATGGGCTGAAACAGAGGATGGGAGGCCTTGACTGGCACAGACAGGGCCTGTGAGCTGGTACAAAATTCAGCCTTTAAATTATGGTTTGACACCACAAAGTACTTGATGGCACTTAGGCTCTTCATAGGCAAGACCCACTCCTCCACTAAAAGTTTATTTCTTTTTCCTGCATCAATATTTATGAATCTTCCCCTGCCATGCTCCAGGCAGCAGTGACCCAGCTTAAGGGTACTGGGTATTTATGGGAGATGTGGGTGAGAATAAAATTGGGGTATGAATGGGATGTTCAGGGCAGTTCACAAATCTCTCCCTGTGGTGCACGAAATGTTGTGTTGGGGCACTGCTGTGGGTATCGGGTATTCTGGGTAATTTTATTCACCTCCTTAATCACCAAGGGTTTGGTAATTGCCAGAGG
The DNA here is from genome assembly GCF_000690835.1 of Fulmarus glacialis. Lineage (NCBI taxonomy): Eukaryota > Metazoa > Chordata > Aves > Procellariiformes > Procellariidae > Fulmarus > Fulmarus glacialis. The sequence continues at coordinate 17,708 of NW_009231864.1, forward strand.
GAGAACACTGGGTGATAGTGCGTGATCCTCCGTGGCCACAGCTTGGTCCAGGTTTGAGCTGGCCCTGCCATCCCCCATCTAAGGCAGTGTGGCCAGTATGTATGGCCGAGGGCTCCACCTCTGGGGAAGGAGTGTCATGCCCGGGTGCTGTTCAGTCCCTTTGTTCGGCGTGGAAAGCTTTCACCTCTAATCTTCTGTGTTCCTCCTTAATCCAAGTTAATGGGCTTCTTCAAGGAGGAGCTGGGTAAATAGGTAGCAGTATACAGGTGGTATGGTGAGATGATTTATTAGTCCCCTCTGATCTAAAGTAGTAATAATAATAATAATAAAAAAACGCTATGAAAATCTACATAACCCATCAGAAATGACATTTTAAAGAATATTTACCTAACGCCCAAAAGATGATTGCACACTGTGCCCTCTGCCTGAGGACAACAGGTGTGATGTAAATGAAACCCTTCTGATCAGATTTATCTTTCAACCTTTTTATCTTCATAAAGGTGAAGAGCTGACCAGAATGGGTTTATTGTAGTTGATTGTCACCCTAACAGGAGTTCCTAGCTTTTAAATTTATACCAAAATGTAATACCTGTACTTCTGAAGGTTTCTGTGCTTTTGTTTTGTGTTTTTTTAAAGTGGGTATATACATGTTTCTACGGTCAGGGTACTCTCTAAGTCGTTACATCCATGTGTGGAACAAAAAAATATTCTGTGCTCTGGTTTGGAGCAAAAGGGATGGTGGAGTGTATTCCTGCATTTGCAGAGCCACTAGATACTGAGAGTTGTCTTCAAAACCATTAAGTCCTTTTTCAGTGTAATACACATAATGTGTGAAAGCTTTCCTTAATTGAATAGTAGCTATTTAATATTTCACATTTCAGGGGTTTCTTCTTTGCTTCATGTGTACGGGCTCCACCGCAGTGCTTTCAGACTGAAAGTAGATCCCCAAAAGACTAGATTTTCCAGGCTGCTTAGCTAAGCAAATTGTTTTCATTAATAATAAGGTCTGGTACTTCTCATTTCAGTGGAAAAACTTTTCAGTGACCATATGCGTCCTCAAACTGTCTTTATTCCTTATATTGGTGGTTATGCAAGGAAATCTATCAACCTACCATTCCAACTGTTCATATTTTGTTTGTGTTTTCACGTAGCAGTGTTGCTATTAAATAGTGAGATGCTGATAAAACTTCTTAACAGGTCAGGATTAGCTGAACAAAATTTGTAGCTTGAGCACTGAGCAGGCAGTACTATCACATATTCATTATATCCTTTTCTGGGAAACCAGTCTCCCTGTGAAGTTTGTCTAATGGTTGTGGGGTTTTCTTTTGCCCTTGAGCTTTACCCATCCTAGTGCATTTTACTTGTCCAAGTTCTTATTTTTCTGTTCCTGGTACATAACGCTCAGGCTAGATCCACAAGTCCTCTAGTAATGCCTCCATAATGGAGTTGCTCTGTAAATACACTGTGTTTACCTGGTTATTGGATGTTTCTTGTATGTGTGTAGTGCTTTTGACTATTAGGTGGCTGCGAGGAAAACAGAAGGGAAGGAGAGTGCCTAGAGATGAACAACTGGACAGCAAATGCCTGTGAGTTGTTAAATGACAGTGGTAAGATGGAAAATTGAGAAAGACCAAGAACCAGGAGATGTATAAACTGTTCTCTTTGACAGGAGACACCCCTACACACACAGCTTTCACTTTTTTTCCTAAGTAACTTTGTTCTTATTACAAAATCAACATTTCTGTGGGCTTTTGTTGCTTTATACCAGTGAATTTGGATTTTGAAGGATGATCATGCTGGGAAAGGTCTGCAAATGTACGGGACCTATCCACACCATGGGATGCTGAAGTACCCTCTGTAGAAGGAGGGGGAGCATCTGGAATGCACACCTGCATTTTTGACTCCAGCTGTGAATGGGCTGGCACATCTGCATGGCAAAACGCAGCTCTGTGCAGAGTCACTGCCTCGGGACCTGGAGGCTGCGTGTCTGTCAGCTCAGTGCTGTGTCCCATGGCTTAGCCCTTCCTCCGACCTGAATATACGGTTCCCATTTTGCAAGGAGCTGGTGCTTGCCTGCAGCATTCTGCAGTGTGATGTGTGGTGCAGTGCAGATATACCCCTAAAGGTGCCAGGAAAACAAAGCAACACAGGTACTGTGTTATTAGAGAGATGCAGTTTAAAATTTCTACTCAAGCAAACTCTCCTACATCGAAATACCAATTTTTGCAGCAGTGCATCAAACCTGCTGCTCAACAGGGTCTCTGTGTGTCTGTAACACCATTTGATAAGGGCCGATGGATTTCTTGTCCTGTATATCATGTGCTCTCTCTGGTCCTTTGAACACTCAAGAAAATAGAATAAAGATGCTTTTGGGCAAGTAGCTCTTACAGACTGAGACAGGCATCTGGCACAAGAAAGGAGAGGGAAGTGGTGCCTAGGGGAGGAATGTCTCCAGCCATTTACTGCTTCATGGGTCCCATAGCGGTAGTGCCCTGAAGTTAATTTGGAGCTGGCTTTGCAGGCAGGCTGCTGTGCTGTGCATCAACACCAGCTTCCAGGTGGATTTGCACAGCCCAGCTGATCCCAGGATGTTCCTCTGGAATTTCTCAGGGATTTTCACACTGTCTGCCTTCAGACCTCCTGTTGAGAGGCTGTCATAGAGGTGAATGTCCTCAGTAGTCAGGGGAGCTCTAGAGCTGGTGCAGGCTGACCAAATCCAGCCTCTTTCAGGACTTAACAGAGAGCCTTGGCTCCTGGAGCTGGAGCATGGCTGGAAATGCCTGTGCCCTTGGTGTCCATGCTTTTGTGATCTCATTTTCTCAGCTCGCTCCCTGCTGACTCTTTTCTTTTCCTCAGGTCCTACCTCCTTGCTCCACAGCTGCCCCTCAATTCCCTTCTTTCCTCCACAGGTGCTAACCATCCTTTCCCTAAAGTTGCCTAATTAAATAACATCCTGGAGCTGGAGCATGGCTGGAAATGCCTGTGCCCTTGGTGTCCATGCTTTTGTGATCTCATTTTCTCAGCTCGCTCCCTGCTGACTCTTTTCTTTTCCTCAGGTCCTACCTCCTTGCTCCACAGCTGCCCCTCAATTCCCTTCTTTCCTCCACAGGTGCTAACCATCCTTTCCCTAAAGTTGCCTAATTAAATAACATAATTAGGTTAATTAAGAGCAATTGTCTCTAACCTGTGTTTAGCTTGGAGTTTGCTTCTGCTTTGTCAGATCTGGTGAAGGGATTGTGTGCCAAAGACTTGTCCAATCTTTCATAATAAATTAGTCAAATAAATGACACAGTCCTTTGTTTCTGTCCTTAAACCACCATGGCTATAGCAGTGCTGCACTTGCAGGCATTAATTTATTTGTCTGACTCTGCGCAGAACAGACCCATGACTGATGCAATTCAGTGCTTTTTACTTAATTTCTTACAATTACGCTGGTTAATTAGAACTTTTGAGAGAGCTTTTAGTTGTTCTAGATATGCAGGTGCCTCACTATTTGTCCGTAGTCCAGCATTATAACAACTTCAATCATCAACCTGTAATGTCTGCATGTTAATTACTCCTTTTGTGAGATGAGGTTGGCAAATGAATCTTCATCAAGCAACTGATGAGTACATCTGTGACTTTGTAATTTAAAACTAAGGTTAATAAGGCCAGGTCCTGGTGGGAATCAACTGGTGGTCTTTGTTGCAAAGGTAATGAGTCTGGCTTTCCAGTTTGCATGCCTCCATTTTTAAAAATTGGCTAAATTAGTAACCAGAAGCAGATGTGAAGAATATTATCTGCTCTGTAGATGTTAATTACATCTGTGTAGAATAAACAAATCACACTTCTTTAGAAATACAGGTGTGTACCTTCTGAAACAAAATGTTACGAAGGCTTATTCTCTTTCCAGTGAGATGCTGTGTAGTTATTAAATATGTGTTCCAAATGGGGCTGGTATTTCAGAGTACCTTCTGTAACTGCGGTGCTGTCTTTGGGCTTTCATCAGACAAATTCTCTGTTCTCTGCTCTTCTGCTGCCGCTCGTGGTTCACTTGAGCAGGCTTATTTGGCATCTGAGCCTTGTGTTAATCTGTGCACAGATGCGACTGTGGCCAGTGGCTGTGAGGCAACTGTCCAAGCCAGGGAAAACTGAAGTCACATATGCTCTTGTTCTGTTTTTCCTTCATAGAGGTATTAAAATGGTACCTCTTTCATAGAGGATCCTTCAAAATATTAGTGATTTGTATTGCATAGTGAAAACAAAGCCCAAAACGAAAGGCCAGGTGGGTTTGTGTGACCTGTGTAACTCATCTGACTTCAGGAGAACAGAACTGACTTGTTCGATGGAGCAGTAGCACTCAAAGTTTGCCTCATTCTAGCTTGTTCTGCTCAGAAGTTGAGCTAAACCTTGGTGCCGAGACCTGCACCTAGAGTGTGCTTCTTGCAGGAGGGGGTACCTGACATTACGAAGACGACAGTATGTTTCATGGTGGGGTTTGCATTTCATGCCTTGATTTAAGAACATCCCCTGCATTTCTTATGCCCTGCTTATGGACGTTGAAGATCTCAAAGACAGTATGGAAATGGTGTTCAGATGGTACTTCTCGGCATCAGAAGGATTAAAAGATTGGGTAGAGCCATCTCTGTGCCTGAGGTGACTGTTGCTGACTCCATTTATCACTGGTGGCACTAACTTTTAAATCCAAGAATTGGAACTACCTGGCACGCTGGAATAGAATTTCTGCTAGGTTTTTAGTGCAGCAAATCATATTTTACTATAACTTGTAGCTTCCCTGTTAATGTAAGTTATAGATCCTCATTAACTTTGGAATAAATACTAAATTTTACTCTTGCAATTACAAGGCAGTATTAGTATATAATTTTAATCAGCTTTAATATAGAATGTTAAGAAAAATGAGCAGGATTTTAAGTGTAAATGGCACACATTTAAATGGTAGCTCTTTACTATATAATTATTAGTCTGTATGCCCTACATGTTCTAGATTACATGTGAATGTTTTTTGTATGCTAAGTGAGAAGTAATCAGAGGTAGATGTCTTGAAGGTAATAAACCAAAATTGATTCATTACATTATTATATTCACGTTCAAAACCAGGTGAAGACTTTCAAAAATATTTGTGAGAGAGAAGATGACTTACAAAGAGATGGGGGGGGCGGGGAGGAAAACCGATTGGGATGGTAGTGTAATAGCTAGTAACATATGGTCAAAGTAATGCATATCAGAAAAGTAAAATACTTAAAAAGATAAGGATATTTGTAAACCTGTTACACAGAGCTAGTGCTATTACTTGAGTTATCTTGCTGCTGCTCATCACTCCGGCTGTTTGCTGGAGGTCCCATCTTATGTTTGAATGGGTATGGATTTGGGAATTATTTTATTTGGGCAGTGTCCATTGCAGTTGGCTCTGGGCCACTGGCTCCCAATCTGATGTATGTCCCTGTGGTGTGGTACCCGCACAAACAGATTCTACTGGACAACACAGGTTTTGTGCAGGGCAGCATGGGTGTAGTTTCCCTGCCTCTCTACAGCAGCCTGGTTTGAAGCCTTTCTGGTGAGCATGGCTGGAGTCGGCTGGGGATATTAGCTCCATCCTCATGTCATTGCTGCAGTAGGGTAGTTTCAGAGGTGAAAGCTCATGGTGATAAGATGGACTGAGAGTGGTGCCCAACACGGCCAGTGCTGTCACATGTGGGTGAAGAACCACCAGGCTGTGAGAAACAGTGGAACGGGTATCTGAAGAGCTTACTACCCCTCTGCACTGCCCTTCTATGCAGAAGTTCAATTTGGCACAGGAACTCTCTCTACAGCATAAGTAGAAATATCTGAAGTGAACAGCATTTAGCCACAAAATGGGTCATACACCTCTTTGGTTTTTTAATGGTTTAAAATTGAAAGGGAGAAAGATCTTTTGGTTGGGTCCATATCATTAAAAAATCTGGTTATATGCTTCACTGAGTGACCAAGTGACTTCGTTGCTCTAACGTCGTCGTGTAAAAGTAATACAACTTCTAAGGAGTAGTATATAGAGACATCTGTTTTACTTTGCGTTGAGAAGTATGTAAGGTTCATAGTTCGGACAGTTTTCATACATGCCCATGGATTATTAGATTCTGGTACTTAGCATAATTATGAAGCTTAGCAGGCAGTTCTTCTGAAGCTGTTTTGACAAAGCTGTAGATAGAAGACTTCAAGATGAGGTGCTGAAATACATACATGAAGAGGGAAAATACTTCTGATATGATCAGTACCTTATTGCAAAGCATTCAAGCGCCGGATACTATGCAGACCTTACTTTGCAATGATAGTGACTTTTAAGTTAGTGGATAGGGACATAAAAAAGATTTCCAGGAAGCCTGTTTGGTACAATAAAAGAACAAGCAGGGACAAACCTATTGGCAAATGTTCACCAGTGGAAAGGTCTGAGCAGTAGCTTTTGTGAGGAAAATGCTGCCTTTCACAACACTTGGTCCAAAACACAGGGAGTCTGTGGTTGGTGATGGATATCTGCAGTCATTTTCCAAGGTGCAAAAATATCTGTGAAGTTCAATTATTTGGATTTATCTAAACAATATGAAATACAAGAAAATGATGCAAATATATCCGAGTAGCACTCTGCCTTCATAGTTGAGCTTATGGCTTCCTTGTTAGCTTGCACTGCTGAACATTCATCATAACAGCAATTCTTAGCAAATGCAAGGTGAAGTATAAGTCTTTAGGCTTTTAGTTTTGTAGTTATAACAAATTATATTCAACCCCTACATTTGTTGAAAATGTGACATCCTAGTTTTGGTTTCTTAAGGACAGTGCTGTGCGTGATCACGTGGTCTGTCAAACATTTTCACCCATGTAAAGCTTGAACTGGGCAAAGTCAGTGGGACTCTAAAACATACAGTTTCTGCAAGTTTTATGGAAAATGTGTAAAAGAAAAGGACCCAAACAAGCACCTTCAGTGAGAGAGAGGGAGATCGCACCTCATTTCTTGCATTCAGAGAGCTGGTGAGCTGCCTGATACAATTGTGTCCCTGAATCGGCACCACATGTGTCCAGCCAGACAGGCCAGGAAATTGGGGGACAGTGGGAACATATTGTAGGGTAGGATGTGCACAGACACTGCAGATGCCGATCGGGGAGAGGTGTTGGGGGAAAAAAGTGACAGTCGACAAAAATATAGTCATCACTTCTTATGGTAGCAATTTCTTTGGTAGCTGTGCTATTAAGCATTGTTAATCTAGATAAATGCTCTAATCCCATTTAAGTCCATTGCAAAGCTCCTATGCTGACTTTAATGAGACTAGAGCTTGTTTCATCACTAGTTCAGTTTTTTTTTTCTTGGAGCATGTGCATGTGGGGAGGGAATGGGGAATTAAAGGAGAGTATGTTTTGAATTGGAAAGCAATTGCGCAAACACTTTTGTGTAAGAAGGAGAAACACTCTTATCTTCGCTATTGAGGAACAGGAATATTTACCCATTTCCTTTGCCTGTACCTTTTAGAGTTCACCTAAAGGTATCTCAGCTAAGGAAAAATTTGAACATGGCTGTTTTCTGAGTACTTCAGGAACTGGATACTGAATGCAGCTTTGGTCTGACCCAGCGTGGCTGTTATGTTGGAAGGACAGCATCTTTGTGTTATATGTGCTAGAGCTGATTTCTCTCTTTTACAAGCACTGGCACCCAAAACCACGACTTAGGAGTTTTAGCTTTTGTGCTGAAAGATGCTTCTAGAAGCCATTTTTTGCTTTAAAAAACAAAACAAACCTCTAACCCTTCTGTAACTGGAGAGAGGCTGCATAAATCATTGCATTTGATGGAGTTAGCTCCATCCCTGTAATGATAAAGGCACTCCAGTGAAGACTTAGAAAGTATTTCTCGAGGGCAAAATATTTCCTTGTGCACTTAACCCATCCTTCTTTTTCCTTTACCTTAGATTATACCTGCCAAAAACTATATGCTACATGTATAATCAGTAAATTACTCAGTTCTGTGTCTGTTGAGGATCAGTTTGTCAAATAGATGGATAAATGAGTAGATTCCCAGTGTGTCTTCCACACCTGGCAGAGGTTTGGGGGAGCAGATGTCTTCAGAGTCTTGAAGGAGTAAAGCAGAATATTGAATTTTGGTTGTTGGTAGTGATTGTTATATTGTGCACTATTCAGTAGTCTCTCTAATGGAAATGAATGGCTTTCAGGCTTGACATTTGGCTGGCTGAGGTTGCATTTGTGTAGCAGTGATTTCAAACATTAAGCTGGACATCTTGTACTGTAACAGTGGAGCCAGCTCTGTGAGGCGAATGCTTCTTCCTCGATACTGAGCACTCCCTGCTCCAAATTAAGTTAAGGATTGGACTTGAAAAGATTATATGTGCACAGAGCAAGAAGCAGCCACGTTAATTGACTGATTCGCTTTGTTTAATTTTTGATTTAGTGAGAATGCTGAAGTGATGACTCAGTGAGCAATGCTAAGATGTAATCTGGAAATATCATATATAGAATGAGTAGTCCCTTCTAATATAGTCTGCTCTGAATATTAGATTTATTTCATAATTGATTTCCTCTGCAGGAAGAGCTACTTGTGTCCAAAGTATTGCAATTAAAAAGAAAAAAAAAGAGGGGAAAAAAAAAAAACCAGCAGACTCTATAGCCTGTGGCCGTTGGTGGGCTGACGAGCTAAACAAGTGGTGTGATCTGCTTTTCAGAAGGGCTGTTGCAATTATAGGACAAGTGCAGCTGAGCAAGTACGGCCTGTTTTATAGGAGAGATTGTGCCTCAGTGCAAAGTGCTGGCATGACTTAAAGATCGCAAGAAACCACAATGTTAATTTACTGGATCGATCCTATCTTGAGACACACCTGGGGGACAGCAATGCACTTTTGCACTTCAGAATAGTTTTCACTTATTAGACTTCCCAAATTTCTGGGAGGTTTTTTGTGTACTTGGAACCTGCTATGAAGAGACTTTCAAAAAAAGAAAACCCCCCAAACCAAACCCCAACCAGCCAACCTCCCTGCACACACCACCCCCACTCCCCACCCCTCCAAACCCTCCAAAATCACCCTGAAACCAAATACCTGAAGTGTTTAAATGCAAGCAGTTATTTCGGCTGCATCTCTGAGTCTGTATAATTCAAATAAACACAGATCAGGAAGTACAAAACCTGCCATTCCTGCACAAACTTAATATTATAATAGCACATGCATATGTAGTGTTCACTGGTTGAACTTGCAGCTCTGTGTGTTACAAGTGGATTTATGGTGCCAAATCTGTTCAGTGCAAGGAGGACTTGCTGATGCTGTTAGAACCATAATGATTCCTGACTCTTCATTTCCACAACTGTAGGACTTAAACATGGTGTAATGTGGGCAATTATATTGCTGTTTTCTCTAGATCTATATGTGTATGCACAATTGGAATAACAGTGACAAGGGGAAAGCGCAGGACTCTGCTGATTAGGGAGCGACTTAGGGTAATTGCAGAAAGGGAAGCTGGTGCGACAAGCCGTGGAGCTGCCGATGCGTGGTGCAGTGTACAGCAGCCGGTGCTGAGCTGCCAGGGGAGAGACTGCCGATGGAGGGACAGTTTCCCCACGTGTTGTGGGGAGATTGCAAGCAGCTTCGGGGTCGCTTACAAGTGCAAAGTGTTGGGAGTGTGCTAGTGCTGTGGCCCCCAAAGACAGGAGTGATTCATGAGCAAATGAAAGCCAGTGAATCAGGCACTTTACATATGACACTGCTATGGGTGTTGTAAGAATGTGAAAATCAATGAATGGGGCATATAAATGATTCAGAAGAACAAAGTTTTAATGGGGCAAGTGTTGTTTTTCATAAGTTGTTAATCAGTCTTCGAGGTGGAAAAGAGTTAGTCAGATTCTGTAAGATGATTTAGGCAGTTCAGGCTCACTTCCTTGTGTGGGGAAAGGCAAAAGAATTAGCATTTGGAGTAGCAGAAGTGGTAGCAGGACCATCTGTCTTACTAAATGTGCTTTAAAAAGCAAGAGGCCATGATGTGATGGAGTAGTTTAGTGGCTTGACTGGCAACATTATCTGAACAATAGTGCTATTCCTCTTCAGTGTATCACCAGCACTGTACCTGGCCTTCTGCACAAGAAGCCCAGACCTGAAAATCATCCAAACAATGGTGGCAAAATCTTAGCCATAGGAGTATTCCTTTTGGTTGAAGCCAAAGTTTGTCAGCTTTGAACTTTTCAATTTTCTGTTTATTGTGAGCAAGAGACATTTAGGGGAGAGTTACCATGAGTTTAGTGAAATTAATAACAACATATAAGACAACGAACCATAAGGATGAAGTACAATTGGCAATAATAATGATGTGCAGACCACTTCTGCCTGGATTTCTTGACCAAGACCTGTAATGGCTGGCTTATTTCTTTATTCTGTTATTACCATGCTGTACTTGAAAATTTCCTTTTCAGAACTGCAGAAGTTGTTCTTTTATTGTAGTCCTGTTTTTCCTTAACATCTGGAAAAAAAATCTTTTAAAATACCCAATGGGAATATGTGCTTGCTAAGATAAGTGAATTAGAAATTGAAAAATGTTCAGATTTATTTTGCTTTTGTGTGCATCCAAATTGATACTCAATTTCATTATGTTTTTGCAGTTTGACCAGAAGCAAAAATTGTTGCTCGTGAATGTTTTCAATGCAAAAGTCTCAATTGTTCTATATTTTTGCCAGCCTATTGCTATTTAAAAAATAATAGGAACATCTAATATTGGAGGCAAAAGTGGAGATGAAGGGTGATATTTTCTCTTGAGTATTTTTTGACATGCTTAATGAGGTAATACAAAATGCCTTTATTCTGGTGTTTTCTCTTCAGTACTATTTAGGAAATCTGCATGTGTATGTGATGTATAATACATGAAAGCCATAATGAGTGGAGATCAGTAATCTCTAGTCTCTGCCCAAGGCATCATTCACCATGGTATCTGAGCATCTACGAAATCAATTTGCTTGCCATTCAGTCTATTTGACTTCTCTCTGCTACATCAAAAACCCACTAAAGTTAATAGAGAGGCTCCTATTGATTTTGGCAGTGTTTGGATCTCATCCTGATTTAGTTTTTCTTTCCTGTTACTTTCCCCCATATCTTTCCGATCCCTTGTCTGAAAGGAATCGGAAAGCCTCATACTCGGAGAGAGGCAAGCTGCATTTCAATATATGTCTAAGCCAGCAGCACTTGGAGGGATCTTCAGCAAGGGAGATCTGCTGATAAGGAAGCACTAAGGGAGCCCACAGCAGCTGACAAGGGTTTGCTTAATTTTTTCATTTTCTGTCTCTCATAGCCTGGGAAGACTGTGGCTGGCAAGGCATTATTGGAGACTCACAGGTTGTGCCTATATAAAGGCTTATAAATTGGGGTCAGGGCTTTGGGATGTGATGCTACAGCAAACAGAATCGTGTGGGGTACGGTGGCATGCTCTGGGCATGCAGCTGATTTTGTCAAGGGATGTTGCAGGACCAGTGTGTCTGCTTGGGACTGCATTCATTCAAATGATTGAGCTGAGATAATTTTCTCATACAGCTGAAAAAGTCACAGCTTTGTGTTGTGGGAGGTGGGTTGTAATGGCTTAGTGGCAAGTGGTGGTAAAACACCAGCCTTCTCTTGTAGTAGTCTGTGAATGAAATCCCCTGGCAAGACCCTTAGGTCTGAATGCTGCCTTTGCAGAGGAAAGGGCTATCTTCCTACTACGTGCTGGCTGTCTTGTAATAAGTTGGAGACAGGAGGGATTCATTCTTTGTCTCACCTGGAGAGCAGCAGTAGGGATGTGGGGAGCTTGGTCTGAGTGCTGATTGCCAGGGTTTGGCTGCTGCTGGGCTCACAAGAGCCCTGGTCAGGAGAATGAGTATGCTCTCTATAGCTCTCAGCTGCCATCCAAATGTCCTGATGAACTTCATCCTCAGTCAAGTAGGACTGGTATTCACAGTGCAGAACTTGCAAAACCAGAGTGAAGCTGCCTCGTAGCAGTGGAGAAACTGCAAGGCTTCTGCAGTGAAAGGAGCTGCCCCTAATGGGGCAAAAGTTGAGTTATTCAGTCTTAAAGGCAGTTATGTCTATGTATGTTTCATGTTATTTAGGCCAGCTATGAAGGCACATGGAAGCTAATGAATTCTCTGATCACATTTTCACTGAATGATATTCCTACCCACAGTAAAAGCCAAAAAAGCTTAAATAGGAGGACATGTTGCTTGTTTCATTGCATCTTCTAGTAGGTCTGTGAAAGGTAGCTCTGTGAACTAGGTAGATACATTTATATCTATGTAGAAGAGATATTTATAAGAGAAATCTTCTCACTGGCATGTATACCTAACTCTTGCAAGATTTGGGGGGTGATAGGACACCCGTGGAGGAGAATGCACAAGTGGTTGGATGTATTCTGAAGTCTCGTAAAGCTCTAGTAAGAACCAGGCATACACTCATATTAGCATTCAAACAGGAAAATATGTTTGGTTAAATGATTTGGCAAACTGTTGCTTGGTAAGTCTGGTAGCTCAGAGGTTGATAGACATATTCACGTATTTTTGCTGCTGATTGCTGTAGCTGGGAGTTGGTCTTATGTTGACTACTACAGGTTAAAACTTTCTGTTTAATTGGAAAAATGTGCATGGATCTCACACCAGGCTAAACACTCTCAAACCGCTTAGATGATAATTTATTTTAGTAGTAACAGGAATCAGTATGTCCCATTTTGTGAATTCTTCTTTTGTCGCTTTGGGTTCTCAAGACTTCAAGAATATTGTCTTATTACGTTTAACAGAATAAATTGCCAGTGACTGGGATTTTCTCACACTAACTCAACAGCTTTTGGTAGGTAGCAGAATGTGTTTCTCTTTTGTGTAGATCATTTTTAGATGACTTGAAAGTTTGAACTGTGTTTTCCGCTATTACAGAAATGCATGTACAAGAGGAAACCTTGCAAAAAATGGTAGTGGGGCTGCTTGGGGTTTTAGACTGATGTCTCAGTTCCTAAAAGGGGTTGCAGGGAGGGCAATTAGAAGCCCCAGTTCAAAAATAGGTACAATCTTTTCACAATGGATATCATTTGACAGCTCGTTGCTAGTCTAGTCAGCCAGGATGTACATATGTGAAATTCATATTCTCAAATAAGCACATATCCCAATAAAACCGAATAAATAAAACAGTTTCCTTTTGGCTCAGGGCCTTCAAGGTCACGTTTATGTAACAACATTCAGCCCTAGCTTGCATTCGCACTGACTGTAGTTCTCCACTGAACTGTGAAAATTCATGCGGAGAAAATCGGTAAGAATAACTGTAAGAAAATTCTTTGCCATTTTTGTTGCATTCTAAGGTGTAAAGAATTATGACGAGAAATAATTAGGGGAGAATGTCTGATGCGATAGCTATAATTATTCTGCACGTATTGCTACTTAATTAGTAAATCCATTGCTGGCACGTCTGCAACTGGATCCCACAGAAGTGGACAGGTGGTTAATAATCCCAGAGAGGGGGTTCCAGCATTAACTTTGTACTTATTTCAGCTTCTATAAAAGTTGAGCTGGTCCATTCCCCTTGTAGCCTCTTGATCTCCAAGCCTCGAGGTGCCACATTGCACCTTTCTGTTACTAACTTTGGAAGAGTAGGATTTGGTTAGTCTTTTGGTGTTGAATCTATGATATTACTTGTGTGGTATGGTATTGACTTAGTGTAGGATAACAGCTAGTTGCTAGTGGCTTTAACTGTGTGGAAGGAGAAGGGCCTTTTGGGTGATGAACAGAGTAGTTTTTGTCAAAGACACTATTCTGTAGTGCAGCAGATGCTAAAAATAAGACACTGAGATTTACTTTATTCTATAGTAGTGGGTAGCATAACTGAGTTCAGCCAATTAGTGCAGATTTTTTTAAAACCTTTTTCATTTATAAAAGCCTAGATGACATTGCTTTCAGTGGGATATTGTCAAGTGAATGATGTTATTTGTTTAGGTGTCAATCCTTAAAATTTCTACCCGGCAAATACTCGTGTGTTTGAAGCCAAATTCTGTTGCTTTTACCTTCTTTTGTGAGAATAGTTTCAGGGTAACTGATGGAACCGCTTGTAGACCGAAGACCTAATCAACGTGATTGTAATCCAGATATTGAACTGAATGCTGACAGCCGTATCTGCTCTAAGGGAATATTGAAGATGTGCTGCCAGATGTCACAGCAAAAGGGAAATGCTAAAACTTGCTTTGGGAAACCACAAAGCCACGATATTAACTGAGAACTGAAATATAAATAGCCTTGCATGCGGTTAATAAAGCAGAGAGCTTAACTTCCCTGTTTAGGCCAGCCCAATGACTTTTATGGCAAACCTCGGGTACTTGCCAGTTGCCAGGAAATTACTACCTTACACTAGTGCGTGAATCCAGCCCCTTATTCTGTTTGCTTAACACGTACGCCTTACCAGAGATCATACTCTTAGAGGCCTTAGCTGAGATCAAGGCTGCATTGAACTAGGTATTATATGAATGCAATAATGTAAGAGATGGTCCGTGCCTTGAAAAGGTAAGTTTAAATAGATAGGATAGAAGAAAATAGAGGCGGGGAGGGAAGGAGAAGAAGAAAGACCAAGTGAGCTGTAGCTGATCACAGCACTTAGTGGTAGGTTGCAGCAGATCTGTCAGTGGCTGTTAAATGTGAAGATACACAGCTGCCAAGGGAGATGATCAGCTGCCGATGGCTGGGCACTGGGAGGATACCGGTTCATGCATCCTTAGTGCTCATATCGCTCCCCTGGCACTTGCTGCTGCTGCAAAATGGACTAGAGTGAACCTTTGCCCTGACATAGGACATAAGTTTTTATGTCCATGTCCCCTGACTCTCAGTCCAATGTCTTATCTGCTGAACTGCGCTGTCTCAGATGTATTTGTTGGACAGTTAGGCTTGCGGTGTGTTGTTTTTTATTGTTTTGAGGCACTTTGATATCAATATCCTTTTTTTAAAATGGGTTGATTAAATGTATGTGTTTATAAGGCAGGTGAAACCACTTTTAACTTGCAAAAAACCAAGAAACCCATGAGAAAATATTTTGACATAATTTTTTTGGTAACTATGATTAGCGATTTGCTTCATTTTGTTCCACTGAGATATCATTAAACTCAGCATGCTTTCAAAAACTACTTACGTAATAGGCAATCACATGTATGTTTTTAATCTCCTTTCATTTTCATAAACCTTTAAAATGTTTAAAGGAGCAAAACATCTCTGTAGGGAGTTTTTCTCAACGACAACTTGGCATCCAACCTCCACAGAAAATTGATGGTGTTTGAGTACTAGCACCTACTTGTCTCTTGTAAAATCTCTATCCAAACCCAAAACTGATCAGAGGGCCCAAAAATAGGGTTACTTCTGCGGGTCTTTTACGAAACTGTTACAGTGGCTTGTGTCTCAGGTCATAAGGGACACATTTGCTTGCTTTGTTTATATATTTGTAAAAAATATAAGCAGGATAAAAACGAAGCAAGGAAACGTATGAGTCCTGCTTTCATGCCATGTTTTCCTTTTTAGAAAGTAGTATCCATGCAGTGAAGTTTAGTCATGATGTGTGTTCACTATAAACACTGAAGCACTAAAAGACAATTTTAAGTTTGAATTGTGCTTAAAAAGTTTCACGAGATGCAATAGGCACTGTGCAGGCACATGAATTTAATATTAAGCAACCTATCCTGCTTTCTCAGCTTAATCTGGAAATGGAGTGAGTGCTTAATAATGAATTCTCCAACTGCCCAGGCAAGCAGTCATACAAAAACAAAAGTATTTGATTTGTCTATGGCTCTGAATTTTTAATGAAAACTCAAGTCAATCTCCTACGTGGAACATACTGCCTGAGGACTTGTATTGGAATGGTATTTTTCACCAAGTATCATACTTCTATGGAGGAGAATGCTATGAATACCTCATGATTAAGTCACTTTGTATCTTGCCATACAAGACTGTAAGAGTATAAATTATTCAAGTTTAGTGGGTGTTAAGAGACTTATGCATCTGTTGTGCTCTGAATATAGAAACTGGGAGGCTTATTCAGCAAAGATATTTGAAATAGCTATTGGCCACTTTGAGAAATCTCGTTTTTAAAAAGAATGAGAGGGTGTGACTAGTCAAAAATATAACTGAATGAGCACGTGGTTTTTAACAAAAGTCGTTTGCTTTGTGCAGCACTTCACTACTAGTGACGAAATCCTAATGTTAGAGCAGGATTTTGGGTTTCCCGTCCAAGTTCTTTAAACACATTTTGGGCAAAAGTATTTATAGTTATAAACCAGAAGCCAGATTCTGTCACTTCTTTTTGGTGTCGTCATGATTTTTACGTGTCAAGGAGCTGCACTGGAGATTAAGCCAGACTCTACCGGTGTAGAAAAGTCCAGTCTGGCATTTGTGCAGAAGATAACTGATTCAAATCAAGTGGATGTAATTTTAGCAGTGAAATGCCTATAGGTCTCTTGTTACCTTCACATCTGTGGTGAAGAAATAATTATGTGGTGAACGTGAAAACGATGACCACTAAAGATGAACTTGTGAAGACACTGTGCTGCTTGTTAGGAAGTTTAACTTACAGCAGGAGAAATGCATTAGAGAAGGAGCTATGGCATTAGTTTATCATGCAGCACCGAAGGGTTTAGAAACCCATAGGCTGTGCTGCCGCTGGCTGTGAGATATTGCTGCCATGTCAAGCTGCAAAGCAGCGGGCTGGGGGGGCAGGGATGGACCTGGCTCAGGAGGAAGCTGCCATGCCCCCCTCTTCCTGCCTCTTGGGCTGGTGTGGGATGGGGGTGGGCAGCCTGACTGCACTGCCCTCTGCACTGCTCACAGGCGAGCAGGAGCTGCTGGAGCATCGCCCTGTAGACGGGGCCCAGCAAGGTGATGTTTGTTCTTGGTGCTCTTCTGCAGGGCTGTCCAGCAGCTAATTTAAAATTGTAGTTGGTCCTTGGTGCCTGCTTATGCTTTGATTCTTTGCACAAAGCCCATTTGCTGCAAAGCTGTACTGTAGAAGCAAAATAAAACTCGAGAATTCCTGAATATGACTACTTTTGTCAGCATAAGTCAGTGGAGAATTCCCCTGCGGAAACAGTGCTGATGCTCTCCTTGCTTGTTGGATTCTATCTCCGTTGAGTCGCTGCATGAGATGAACACACCTTGGCCAGCAGATTTTGGATCAAGGCCTATATGCTCTGAGGATTGTGCAGATACCGTATTGTACACCCACAAAATGTTAGTGAAATACTGTCCAAGCCTGAATTAGGAGGGTTATATCTAAGCATGGAGACAAAAATCAGTGAATGGAAGATCTGCTGGTTTGCTGGTTTCATCTGCCGTTGTGTTTCAAGCCAGCATTATAGCATGTGTATACATTATATGCTCAAGGCCATAGGATGCCTGTAATCATTGCAAAGAAGTTTTAGGTCTCACACTTCACAATTAAAAAAAAAAAAAAAACACCACAACAAACCCAAAAACAACAACCCAAAAAACCCACAACAAAAAAACTTGTGAAGGAGGTTTGCCATAGAAAGGCCCATCTAAAATACAACACCTGCTTGTAATTATCCAGTGAGGAGCACTGTCTCCTTTCTGTAAGGAAACTATTATGTATGTGCTTTGTCAGGGTGGTCTGTGGAAACTAAAGACAGACTGCTGATTTGCATTTAAGATGGCTGAATAAAGTAAACTTTACAAACTACTGAAGTTTTATATAGACTGTCCTCATTTCTGTTAACTGTAAAATGATTTACCATTTACGTCAGACACCTAATGTGTTTTTCCTCTTCCAAGGCATTATTGGATAGCTGCGTGATTGAATCAGGCACTTTATTCCCATTGGTGGGATCTCATCATTGTCCTTGTTTTCAATTCAGCTCAATAATTGTTGGTTGAAGGTGGCATCCCTCCTCTGTATGTGTGTGCTTTTTTCCTGTTCACTTAGAAAATAATATCAAAATACATGAGGTTTGATTGCTTCGGGAGCATCATACTTAGATTAGAGAATTTTAAATGCAAATTGAGGGTAGCTATTGTTCAGTGCAGAAAGCCGCTTTGTCCTCTTTGGAACATGAGGATTTCATTTGGTGCTTCAATAGAAGGATATTGGATTGGGCTGTTCGTTGCAAGACCTAAGTTTCACAGAAGGATATTAGTAGAAGAATATTAAATTTTCCTGTTTGTTGCAAGATCTGGATTCCTGTGACATGAACAAACTTCTTCAGCTTCCATTTAATGGTTTCCAGTTTTATGGGAATTTCTGTATGGAACAGTGCCTTTCTTGTGCTTGTGTTTCTGAATTCCTGTCTCTTCTCTATTGTTTTAGTACTACATTTGCACGGCTGCTGTTGAGTCCATAAAGGAATTAAGTGTCCATGGAGAGACTTATGTATTTTTTTAGTGTAAGACTAGCTTCTTTTCTAGGCTAGTCTCTATGGTCACCTGTCTGATTTGGCTTTTCAGTCATGCTGTCAAAGCTATACATCTTACGTATTTGGTTCCCATTTACTCTTTTCAGTCTTCTGTGGTTAGTTTTCATATGCAGTTAATCTCTTTTCTATATGCTGAATACACGTGCTCTACATAGCCGTGATAATGCAGCAGTAAAGAGATCCTGCATATGATGAAAATGGATCCTTTTAATTAATCTTGCATTGCAATGTGTGTGCTTAAAAAGAAAAAGGTCATACAATTTTAGTTACTTGTGCTCCTTTTGGCACTGCCAGCAGTAACTATAGCTTTTCCTTCATCCACGTGGCCTCGTCGCCCCCTTTCCTGCCATTTATAGCAAGCATCCACCTCCTATCATCTTGGTTTGTGGTGTTGAGACCAGAACGTAGATGTGGTCTGGCCTGCCGCTCATATGCCCACCCTTGTTCCCGTGGGTGTTATCAGCACCTGTTTGTGACAGTTCATAATAATATTTTTGAAGGTTCTGTTGGGTTTTTTTTACCCACTCTTGTCTGTACCAGGAGAAATTCCTTGCACATTTACTTCTGCCTAGCTGCTGGTCATGCAAATCAGTGAAATCTTTTTTGAATGGCTTCCCTTCAAGGGACACTGCACGATCAAGCATTTGCGGGGATGAAACACTTTTTTGTTTATTTTGTATGGCCCTGCAATCTGTTTGGATGAAAAGCAACAGAAACGAGGAGCACGTTATGCACATCGCAGTGGGGTTGGAAGACCATCAGGGTGTTGCACACCTATCAGGGATGTCAAGTTGTGCCCATGGGAAAACTCACCCTTTTCCTCCTAGGTCTTCACCTCCCTGCAGGACGAAGGAGAAAGCAGTGTTCATTAGAAGGCTCCTTCATGACATCCTGTGTGGATTTTATTCTTGCTTTGGAAGGGTAAGAGAGCTGTGGAGAGCCCTGCAGAGCTCTGAATCTGTTGTCCCCCGGAGCCCAGGTGCTTCCAGCACAACGGTTACACCTCTGTTCTGCCTCCTCTGGCTTTATCTCCAGAAATGGGAATTATGCCCATGAATACCAGCATCTTACCCCTGCCTACAATAGGTTCCTTAGCAGAGGATTAAATTTTCTTTGGTGTAAACAATTAATAGGCACATTCATTTCCATTTCAGGAGTGATAGGATGCCTTCCTTTTACTTGGGAAGTTTGCAGTTTTGATCCTTTCCTCAGGTGCTGAGGGCTAAAGTTGGGTACGTGCACCTACATATTCTTTTTTTAAAATCTGTTTATGCGTTTTGTGAAGCACAGCTTTTAAAACATAAAATGAAATCTGACACACTGGTGACCACTTTAAACAGTGGCTCTTCAATAATAAGTAAGTTATTGTCTGATTAATTTTAGCTGGGGGAAGCACTTGAGTCCTCCCCATTCTGCATGTTGCACCAAGGCAGAGCTGCATCCATGTTAGGTGAATGAGATGCCAGGGCAGGTAGTGCGGTGGTCCTGGAGCATCCCCAAATGGGGTGTCTCGGTGAGGCCCCTCAAAGTGCCTCAGCTTGGTTGGGGAAGCCGAGCTGCAGGGATGCTTTGGGATGGGTGAGGCACGTGGCAGGAAGGGACAGTGGGGCAGAGGGTTTGCACCCTGGCTGTCTGGAAAGTCAGCTGAGCATCATGTTCCCTCTGGGTCAGTTGATGGGCAGGAGCTGATCTGTGCATGTAGCCGAGACAAGCAACCTGGCATTTTGGCACCATTTGTCCTCTCCATACTTACAAAGGTATGAATTCAAGTGCTGTTTGTGTTTGCAGGCTCAGTATATGTGCAAGTCTAATGGCACATATCTACACACTTTACGTGTGTACTCTAGGACTCATTTTCTGAGAATTTGGCACCTACTTATTCATTGGTTTTGAATTACGTGTCCCCTTTGTAAGGAATTTGTCAGACAACTGCTCTCCTCAAGGGCCTGAGATCTCTTGCTTGCACACCAGTTCTCAGAACTGTCTTATTGCTGAGATAGGAGTATTTTGGGGTAGTCATTTTCCATCCGTCTTTTGTTGCTGCTTGCTGCACAAGAGGGTTGTATCTTACTGATATTTTTCCCAATGAACATCTCAATGAGTAAAAGCATAATTTGGCAGACATCTGCCAGTTCACAAAGAGGCACTGTTTACAAGTAAAGAAAAGTTATTTGTTGACATGGTAATTTTGCAGTATAATGTATACTGCAGCCTCAAAGAGCTGTGAGCTATCACACGTTTAAAAATAGAAAGCCAGAGAATGTATGGATTGCTGTGGGAAATGCACTTGAAATCAGTTATTTGACATTGAAAACTAAATTAAAATGTGTATTTTTTTAGGAAGTGTAGAGACTGCAGTAAGGCTACAGAAAAATGTCACAAGGAGAGGGGTGGGTCGTCTTGTATCAGCTTTGGCTGGGAAAGCAGGGGGAAGAGCTAGGAAAGCTTTTTCCTTAATGGTTGTGGCTGGTGGTATTTAATGTGAAAACTACTTTTTTCTGTCTTTTTTGCCTCTCTTACTTTTCAAATACCCTTAATATGGATGGATTGTTTGTTGTTCCCTTTTGGGAATCCCCCTGGATTGCTTCGTTCCCTTTAGCCCTCTGTGTTACTTCTGTGTGTTGGCCAAATGTAGTTGTTTCATTTTCGAAGTCTTTACTACGTCTTTTTCCTGAAGACACCTTGGTGTCTGATCTCATTTGCAGTGGGTTGCCATGTTCCTCAATTTGTGGATTTTTGGAAAACCTTGCTCTTCAAAGACTCATGGCTGAACATATGCAGAACAGGGCGTCTCAGAGTAGGTTCGACTGGAAGCGCCACACTGGGACAAAGGTTTTCTATATTTGAATGTATTCAACAGGGGTCATATCATCTCTCTTCATCTCTAGCTTGTACAGTGAGTCCAGCCAGATTTTTGGATATGGTTACTAAGCTCCATATCCTAAGGCTAATGGCAGCAAAAGTCTATTGATCTACTAATTTGATAGTATAATGACTTGCTCTTTTAAAAGAGTGTATCTTGGAGACCTCTCTGGATTCAGCCCTTTCTTTTGTAGATGGGACTCCTGTTAGTCCTGTTTGCGCCAACTGCGATTAAAAAATTATCTTAAATGAGTACAGAACAGAGACTGAACAGCCCGGCAGGGTGGTTCTGAAGCTTGTGCTTTTAACAAGCAGCAGAGACAGTTTAGAAACTGCCATCTCTGTCCACAAGTAACAGGAGAAGTACAGGAGTGGGTATGGCATGAGCACAGTTGCTCACACGAAATGCATGGCTGCCTTGTCATTAAGGGTGATGTCCGGTTAAGAAGGAGATGTTACAGCTTAGTCCCGTGGTCGGGAAGCTGTGCATTGGAGATTCGTTGGTTAGCAAATAAAGGTGCTGCCTATGCAAATTAAACAAGTGCAAAAAGTATGCTTTGAAGCATATCTTGAAACATCATTGGTAGTGCAGCCCAAGATTCCTGTAGATGCCTAGCATATATCATCAAGGAAAGACCACTGCGTCTGAGGAGAAGAGAGCCTTCCAGGTCCAGGCTGTGTCCCCATCAGTGCCTTGCCGGTGTTTCTGCACCAGCCAATGTGGTTGCTTTGCCACATGCGTGTACGTATGTTGATGGTCTTTTTGTCAATCTAGGAGAAACTGGGATGCAGTTGTGTCATATTATAATACTCTCTAAACTTGCGTTTAGGGACTGTATTGTCATTGTATAAGGTTTCTTGTAATGTGTAAGGTTAAATGAACTGCCACAGTTCAGCTGCTCGCTCCACAGTATTCGTGTTCCATTCTGCTGTGTGTTATGTTACAGTATAGTCATCATTTTATCCTGAACTTTTAGTATGCTCGTGGCAGGTAGTTTGCATAGGACAGAAAAATGTAAAAAGCTTTTGGAGGAGGAAGAGTCTATCCACTATAAAACGATTTAAACAAATAGTGCCTCTTTTTTTTTTTTTTTTTTTTTTTTTTTTTTTTTAATTTTTCCTTCCCCCGCTCCCTTCTCTTCTAAGGCTTGAAGCTGGTATTTGGCAAGTAACTGGAGCAGTTCAACACAGTGTCAAGTGTTCTTACAGCCAGAGTTCACTGCTACTGCAATGACCTTTTGTCAAGAGCCTGGAAAATGTGTTCAATAGATTAGTTAATAAAAAGATCAAAATTCACATTTATTCAGATTAGAGTGTAGTTAATTTTGATGACACCATATCTGTTAACATATGTTAATTATAGAATGCTTGATCACAGATGGTATTTTTTTAGGCTTAATTTAATCACCCAATAATAAACACACACATCCTATTTTCACTTGTCTGGGAGCAGGTAAACATAGATGAAGAAATGGTTTCAGAGAGATGCTTTGAGTGATCCAATTAAAATTGATAACTAGTTGTTTGTAGGTCCAATTACGTTTAAAATTCTTTGAGATTTTGAAAAAAGTGTTTCTGGGTTGACACCAGTAGCAGGTTGGTTTTATAATGAAACTTCTCTCCTTTCTTTGTGTGCCTTTATTCAGAGATGAGATAAAAACTGAACAAATGATTGCATGCTTGATAAAAGTAGGTTTTATTTATCCACTGAGAAAATAAACTGCTTGCGGGAAAAAATGTTATATATTCAAAGTTATTAATTGAATTTGCATGATGAATTCTTGGTCTGTGTATTGCTCATGACAAGATGTTTTCAAACATTCAGTAAGTAAAAGTTGAAGTGAATTGGTTTTCAATAAGTTTTTATTGTTTAACTGAATCAGTCTAATTCTGTTAGTGAGATGCCTGTATATATATTCTGTCAATATGACAATATTTTTGTTTGTTTTTTCTCTCTAATATTTGTTTATGGTGGAATTCTGCACATGCTTTCCTGCAAATGATTTTAAAAGACAGGACACTTAAATATTAGAAAAATCTTGGAATTTTTGCATAGTCATGCTTTGCATGACTTAGTTTTATGACTATGGAAATGTAATTTTTTTCAGAATTGTGGAATTGCTGAGCATAAGAAGAAGAAAAGTCAGCTGAACATTTCAGTTTTGTAGTTTTCATTTTAAAAAAAAGTTTTTTAAAAGAAAGTTTAAATTACAGTACTTGCACAAATTTGAAAGAAAATTCAAACAAATCCTACTATGGTGACAGATCTAACTCAAATAAGATTTTACTCAGATTTTAGTTTTCACATGTATTCTATGCACACTTTGTCGTAAAGGATTTCACTAGTAATTAATGATTGGAAGTTAAGTAGTAGGCTTGTAACTTCTGATGAGGGGGTATGTAAAGCAAGGTATGATTCTATAGGTCTGCCAGTTTCTTTTAATGTAAGTTCTTCCATGCAGAACTAACTTCAGGAGAGATGAAATACTCTGAAAGGAATAATAGGAAGTAAATGTCATGAAAACTGATAGTTTACTTGGCTGTTCGTTTTTTTTCCAAAAAAAAAGCATGTATATAATAATAGGACAGAATTACACCGCGCTGTGCAAAATCATACCTCCTACCCTACTACCAGAAGCTCAGGAGAGTTAATTGAATTTGGTATTCAGTCTGTAGTGCTGAAAACTCGTAAAAGCTCATGTGGTGTTCTCCTGATGTGATTAATTGGTTAGAGAAATAATAGCTTGACACTTTTTCTTTTGTAGGAGAGCTACAGCATATTTTCCTCATTTTATCCGGTAAATTCTTTAACCTTCATAACTTATCTTTTTCCAAATAAGAGGCATAAAAATAAGGGGGAGTATTAGCTTGGTTTTTATTAGCTATGTTAATTTGTATTCTTTAATGCACTGAAACACTGAAACTACACAATTGCTATCGATACACCAGTATTCATCTCTTAATATATTACAACTTAAATTCTTAATGGCTTCTCATAAATCCTAGGATTCTTTTTGGTTTTGAGGCTTGTGAGACAAACTGTGTCCCATAGACAAAGTAAAAGCACATGTGCCTGTTTAATATTTTTAATCTGCTGCAGCATATGCAAAAGTGCTTTCATGTAGCAATTGGAACACTATTCCCCCTACTCAAGAACTCCTCATTTGCATTTATCTTTATTTGCTATATTTGTGAAATGAGGTGATTCCAGCCTTTCTGCTTATTTCTTTTTACCATTACACAAATTCTTTGTATTGGGACAGATTATAGTTGCTCAAACACCACTTTATTTTTTTCCTCAGTCGCCATAAATATAGCAAATCCTTTACTTCACAAGAAAGGCAAACTAGTGCACACTGTATTTCCTTGAAGCTTTCCAAAGATCATCCTGCTGCTGTCTGGCTTTGTGTTTAATTCTTAAAATACTAAAGAACTGTAGGTATTAAATATGCATGTTTTTAAAAAACAAAACAAAAAAACCCAGACCACGTTTGTAGCAGCTTTTAAGTAGGTATGTGCTCCTTTTGGTCAGAAGTGTGTGGACTTTTGGGTATTTCCTCTGAAGAACCACCGGTGCCGTTCCTGCTGCAGAGGTGGCTCTTCCCGGGAGGTGGGCTGCGGGCACCAGGGCCATCTCAATGTCATGGATGAAATGGCGCTTCTGAAGACAAGCGCTGTTGACTGTAAAAGTCTAGGATTACAGTCAAGGTCTTCTATTCTGTCTGGCTTAAAATGTCACGGCCGTCCCTTACAGTATGCAGCTTCCCAGGCTCCATGGGAAGGGGAGAAGCTGCTGGTGAGACTGGCTGTCATTACAGCTGTGCCTGCATAACCCCCCAGAGTGGCTGCCCCTCACCCCCTCCCAGGGCTGGGCACCCGGCAAGAGGTCCCTGGGCTGATGGAGCAGAGGTGACGTCGAATGTCATGGCTTTGGCACCAGCAGGGGTGTGAGATACCATCGTGGCACCTTTGAGGCTACTTAAGGAGCTGCGGCACCGGACAGCACCAGCTGCTTCGAGCTTGTGAGCAAGACTACCCCCAAGAAAGCTCCCTCCCTCCTCGGGGTCCTTGCCAGCCCAAACATGACATTTTTAGGGCAGTGCTATTTGTCTGCTTTTGCTGTTAGCATGTGCTCGAGTCACTGATTTCTGCTGGTTTCGATTGTGACAGTGTTTTCATCTCCTCGCCCTGGTGGCTTTCATGCTCTCCAGCTGTCTTGTTCATCTCTGCCCATGAGGCCGACTCACACCTTCTCTGTCTTTTCATTGCTTCATTTTCCACATCCCTTCCACAGCTTTCCAAGACAGGTGGTGGTGTGCCAAGGCTTCCCAGGCCATTGACATATTTGTCTCTTGAATTCATCTGCTGATTTTTCCTTTGTTCAGGTTGTTGTTGGTAAGACAGCATTTTGTTCTGCTTGTGTTGAACTGGGATATTTTTCTGCTTCTGTATGTTTTTGCCCCAGGTTTCATCCCTCTTCATTCTCTTTCAGGTGCCGAAAGTGTAGACTGTGTTGGAAAGTCTCATTAGAGCATAGTAGTTCAAAAAATAATCCCCTGAAGTCCACTTACAAGCCAGCAGTCATGTCCTGGTAGAGTCAAGCGGTTATCCACGGCAAGAGAAAGTTCATGTAATAAATATAGCCATGATCTGCATTAGCTTCCACTGTAATTAATTTCTCGTGTAGTTCATGCAAAATGTATCAATTTATTAATAATCTAAGTATTAGAACGTGCTTGAAGTTTTTTTTTTTTTTCCAGGCACTACTTAGTCTTGTTATACTTTTTTCCTGGGATTTTCTGGACAGAAATGTGTACACACCCTTGAGTTTACTTCCTTGTAAATACGTCTTGCGATATGTACAGGAAATGTATCTTGATTTTTCCACACAACCTGCAAGTCAATAGCTCTTATTGCTCAAATATTTAGAAATCCCCCAAAAGTGTATAAAATAAAGTTTTTCCCACACAGAACTTCCAAGGCAATATGCCTGTGGAAATGGAGAGAGCGCTGCCATTTTTGTGTGTAGATTGGACACAAGTAAGTTAATTGCTATTTCAGTGGCAGAGGGGAAAAGTTGCAAGAGTTTTCCTGGTGGGTTGATTTGTAGCAGACAGGAAAAGGTCAGGCTGCCACGTCAATAAAGAGCGAACAGTCTCACTTCTGCTACCACAGCGTGCACTTGCTTCCTTGTGAGCTGAGGCAATGACTTTGGCACAAACCAAATCCCTTCGTCTCAGCTCTGTGGCAGTTACAGAATTCCGTTTTCAGACTCCTTCTCAGTGCAGTTTGGATGCTCTCAAGAATGTCCTCATCCCTGACTTGCCTCTTGTCTCAGCAACCTTGGCATTCAGCGCTTTTCACTCCTTCAGTTTTTCATTAAACTGCCAGAATAGCATGACCGTGCTACCAGAGTAGATTTTGTTTTGCTCTGACAATTGTCCGAAAAAAAATCTCTTTACAAACACACCTGATAGTATTTTGGCTGACAAGGACACTGAAAGTTATTGAAGCATAAGCTCATTTTTGAAAGTGGCATGGCTATAACTCATAGTGAGCATGTTCAGGGGCTACAGGCAGGCTGATAATGTATAAGAGAGGGCAGAATTGGGCTCTTTTTCTGTATGGTGGAGATTCAGAAAGGCTTGATTGCTTTCTCTAGAGCTGTTCTCATCAAACGTCTTTGAAAAATCAAGGTAATACAGTCTTGAAGCTGTATTAACTCTCCTGTGGAGTATATGCTAAAATTAATTGACTGATGTGCAGCTCTGTAAGGGCAGTGTGTAGTGCTTTGGACTGAAGGATGCAAGGCCATCACTGTAAAAATGCCTTTGTTCCTTGCGGTACTAAAGCTTCCCACAGTTAGTCTATTACTGCAGGTACTTGGAAGTTAAAAACTAGAGAAATTTGTTCTATCAACATCCCACAACTGTGTTTGTACCATCTTTTGACAAGCTTTAGTGAATGTCTCATTAAAGGAGATGCTGTCGTGTTCAGATTTGTACTGGGCAGGCTGCCCTGCGGGTGCGTGCTGTGTATCCTGATTTGCAAACCCGGAAGAATGATGCTATTTTAATTCTTTCTCTGCTCCCAAAGCTCACAACACTTCTTTGCTGGTTTTGCACACTTTATTTCAGTCCTGAGAAGCCTGAAACAGAATGGCAAGGAAAATATTCTGCTCTGTCAAGTATTATAGCTTTATTCTGGTATCAGCAAGTCATCTTGAGGAAGAGGCTAAAATTAATCCTAGCACTATTTCATCCAATGGCTTCATCTGGAAACTTAAAGCCAATGCAAATTGCAGAGAGGAGGTCACATGTAGATATCAGATGATTACAAGCTATTTATCTTGGGTGCCTTCTCAGCTCCTCAGAATATGTAATGAAAATGGATAACGAATCCAAAGGCAGGCAGGCATAGGTTTCTGTTTGCACTTCTGTATAGACGGCCTGTATAGCTTATGGTGTATTGACTTTTCTTAAAAAATTGGGGAGCGGGGGAGTGTATCTTTATATGCAGCTGGCATAAATACAGTAGCGTAATTATGAATTCTGCCACCATCTCTATGGACCAGATTATTTCAGAATTCAGAGTAACAACTCCTGAATTCCTGTGGAGTGAGAGCAGGGTCCCATCCAGCATGTTACATGTGTTTATGCTGCTCCAGCCAAGTGAGAGTTACCTGAAAGAGTCTTTCTTGAGCTGACGTACATGAAAGGGTTTTAGCAGGTGCATTTGTGCCAGACTAAAATTCAGCCATTTGCTTTCAGAGGAAAAGATGCTATGGGAGGAAATGCCATGTTTGGCAAACACAAGAAGAGATTCTGATCTTTGTTTCTAGCGTGGAAATGCGAAGAGGCTGTAGCCACGAGATCAGTCTCAGGCATGCTTCAGGTTGTGTGTGCACTTGGACCAGGATCTTACAGTGTTCCTGAGCATAATCTGTGAGGACACCATTGTCCCCGTGCTGCAGGAGCACCCCATCAGAACAGGCTCTGAGTACCTCAGGAGGAGATGGAGCGTGGGAGGGCATGGGAGGACAGCAGAGGGCTTGGTGTGGGTGAGATAGTATCTGTCATTAATTCAGGGAAGTATTTAAGTATATGTCCAGCTTAGCACATGAGTAGGTCCTCTGAAGTCAATTGGACCATGCACTTGCTTAAAATAACATAGAGGGCACACTTTTTTTGTGTGTGTGTGTATAATCGGGAGCAGAGCAGGCAGGAGTGCAGTTGTGGCGCTCAAACCACTTCAGAATGATTTGAAGCTTTGCCTGCAACCAGGAGCTGCTGCTGACGTTGCCTTCCTGGGGTGCCTTGTGTTGGTAATTGCCAAAACAAATCTGGCAACTCCTGAAGTTGGCCATTCCCAGGGTCTGATGGTGCAAGAAATTTGAGGAAAGTTTGATGAAAAGATGAATATGAACAGAAACTGCAGGATGTTTGTACAGGCTTTATATTTTGTGTGGTTGCTGAGGAGCAGATTACAATGGCTGTGAGGTCCATGGGATTTCACAGCACCCGCAGTGATAAACAGATAGCAGTAAGCCTCACATGGTGATGTTCGCAGGGATCTCTCCTTCAGGATTTTCATGCCCTTCAGATCTCCAAGGCAGTCTGTGAACTGTTAAGCAGAAAGGCCTAAGTGAAGCGACTTGCAGGGAAAAGCTGAACTTTCATGCTCTGGGAATGCTTAGTAAAAGAGAAATGGATGCTTTTGAAAATTCTTTTTGTACAGGAAAAAGGACATAATGGTGGTTTTAAAAAACAAACAAACAAAAAAAACCCCAACCAACAAAAAACCCAAACAAAAAAACCACCACAAAAAAAAACCAAACAAAAAAACCCCTCAACACACCAAAACTTACAAAAGTGCTTTCTGAAGGGCCTGTAGCTACAGCAATGTATAATAATACTTGGCATCTCTATCAGCCATGAAGATGTTGGGGAAAGTAAGGTGCAGGGAGCAAAGAAAGCATGTCATGTCCTTGTCGGAGGCCTTTATATACATTTCTTGTGCAACCATGAGAAAGGAAAACTTAAAAAACCCAAACAAACAAAACCAACAAAAAACCCCCACTCAACTGATTGAGAGGTTTAAGATGCAAACAAGACCATGTAAGGCTCTATCTGCTTCTGTAGGGAATTATATACTTTATCAGACAAAGCAGATTTCCCAAAAACTCATTGTAATCTATAAAGAAATTAATGTCTGCTACTTTTTAAGAAGTAATAAAGCCCAGTGTTTGGTATATCTATGAATGCTGATAAAGTTTTTATTTTAGTGTGCTATGCTACGGCCTTGAAAGTCTGTAGTGGTGAGAATGGAAAGAAAAGAGTGACCTGAGACTTAAGGTCCCTTGCTGTGTAAGGTGTGGTGTGGAGCAGCCCTGCCTCTGCTCTATGGGGTGGACCTGGACAGGTCCTGGGCAGAGAGGCCGCAGTGCCTGCTGGTACCCTTCTGGTGCCCTGGACCAGCACTACATCGTTTAGACCCAGTAATTTTGGTCAGAGTTTCCAGCCTTTCCAGTTTGATTGCAATGAGAATCACAACATAATAGAAGGGAATGAAAAAGCAGAATTGGTGATATTTCCAACAGTGTTGATCGTCTATGTGATGACAGAGATACAAAAAGATTCGGGCAACGTTTTTTTTTTTTTCTTGCACAGATTTGCTTATGGTTAATGACAGTGGAAAACTGTCTGAAGCACTGTGGCTGAGTGCAGACTACTCAGCACATCAT
This sequence comes from Fulmarus glacialis, assembly GCF_000690835.1. Lineage (NCBI taxonomy): Eukaryota > Metazoa > Chordata > Aves > Procellariiformes > Procellariidae > Fulmarus > Fulmarus glacialis. The sequence continues at coordinate 47,730 of NW_009231864.1, forward strand.
CATGGAGAAACGTATTTTTAGCAATACTGACTAGGTAATGTTCTAATTAACGACATCCAGGCACCTGGCTAGAGACCAACCAAAGATCTGCATTAACTTGGAAGTTAAGAGTAACCTTCGTGGTTGTGGTACCTACGCTTTTAGCTTTGAGTGAACTGTGGAGTGATGGTGTCAGAGTCCTTAGGCCAAAAATATTAGTCTATCCAGGGAACTAAAGTTGTTTGGGTTTTTTGTTGTTTGTTTTTGTTTGTTTGTTTTTTTAAATTAAAAAAAAAGCTGCTATGATTCAGATGAATACATCACCTGGGTTAATTGCATTGTGGGGAAATGTGCATGTTTACATATGATTGTTTTCTTTTGGGATGAATGGTAGAGCTACAGTCTTGTCAAGTGTATTTAGAGGTGAATATATGTATTCACTAAAGCTTCTGCATATACTGGAGATGTTATACGGTTATTTATGCTAATGAATGAGATGTGTGAAATGTTAACTGATTTGATATTGCCCTTTCCCTTCTATACATTAACTTCACCGAATCTAAAGCTGTTGAAATGCAGCCATCTCTGTAAAAGGAACCTCTTGAAGGCATAAATCATTTTTTCCCATGAATGCCTTATCTGTAAAATTCAAAGTTTCAGATTGGATAATTATAGGTAATGATGGTAACGACCTTTGATTAAGATTGCAATATTGTTTAATGAAATCTTACTAGCAGGCTTAGATCTGTGTTTCAAAATACAGAACTAATAGCAAAATATTAAGGATCATTACAAAGTGGCTGTTAACAGAAGGCACAGGTACTTGCACCTGCATAAAGATGCTACATTGTACTGCCTCATTCTTGCAAATCTCTTTTTAAACATGGTTTTTGGACTTGGAGGTACTTGGATTTACAGTCTCAGCGACTAAAGTTTCTCTTGAAACTCCTACGATCCTGGCAGACAATGCAGGCTGCTGCTGCCCGCATCCTTAGTAGCAGAGTATGGGAGGGAGGATAATCCAGTTTCTTTTTTCAGTAGAGTCCCTGACCTCCCTTCTGAGTTTCTGATAGATATCCTTGTTAGCAGTGGTATTCTGGGGAGATCATATTTCTCATTTTAGTTCCTAGTGTAGTGATGTTTATCTCCATTTGTGTCGGGCACTGAACATGTTATGGACAAAGGCTTACAGCACTGCAGGTGCAAGCTGCAGTGGAGCAGGTGACCAGCAGGCAGAGGCTTCGTGTCCCATTATCCAGGAGACTTCTTAAAATTTATGCACCTGCGATTTCAGTTGCAGATTATCTTCATTAATATCCCCTGTATAAAGTAGTTTTCAAGTACTGTCATATCAGCCAATTTGAGTAAATGAGTTGTGTGCTAATGTATTCATCTGTTAGAAATCAGTCTTTATGCTGATTCTCCTCTACCTTCTGATTACTACTAATGCCGTGTTTGCTGAGTCCATGGCGTACTCTTACTCTGTAGCTGTATGAACAAAAATGTGCCGAACAAGGAATGTGTGTCTGCAGGTGGTATTGCTCAAAACAGGTTTACTACGGGTGCTCCGTTTCTCTCTCCATGGTAAGCAGTGTGTTACATGTGACATGATGATTATTTAATGATACACTACTATTAGTTCATCCAGTTAATTTTATGACTTGATTTCTGTAGGCCTACTTAATCAATTTGATAGTAGGACTGATACTTATATCATGCTTTTCATCCAGGATCACTGAAATGCAGTCACCTTTGCTTTGAACTGTAACAGCATGTAAGCAGATTAGTAACAATACTGAACAGAAATGGCATCGTTCCTCCAGAGATCTCGAAGCGCACTGTTAAGGTGGTTATTTCTTTGCTTCCTTATCTGTAAACAGAAGTGAGATGCAAAATGGGTGAGTGAATTGGCCACAAATAGTGTGTTGATAGTTGTGGTAGCAAAAGGATCCGAGACTGCTATCCTATTCACCTGATTCTTTTACGGCTTCAGGAAAGACTGTGAAGAGATTAACTGAAATCCTGAAAGAAACTTGATGTAGGCAGAATATTCTTATGCGTATTATAGCATATAGGACAGTGTATTGACAAATGCATTGTTATTAAATTGCTGTGAGACTTGTAAAGACCAGTGTGACCAGGGCTGTAGCTTTCTTTAATCCGAAGGAAATGTTCAAATGAATAATGTTCTTGTTACACGGCATTTCGAAGACTTTTCTTTGATTTCTGATTGTGGAACAGTAATATTTTCTGCTTTTAATGATATACTGAAGAAATAAATCCATGTTCCTTCAAAAAGAAGAATTCAATAACTAAAACAGTTGAATGCTGCAGCACTGCAGTAGTGCAGTGCTAGGCATAAATAAGTTGTACGCTTAGTGGCTAAGCGGTGGCAGCTATTATCATTATTGAGTGGGTCCTTTACTGTTCATGGCTGTTCAGAACTGGGTTGGGTTGTGATCTTTGTTTGTTTCATCTTTTGCACCACTTAATCTTTCAAAGATATTTTTCTGTCCTGGACCATTTCCTTAGACAGCAGTGTGCTAAGCAGTGGCAGATATTTTTTTTTTACATAGGCTCAGGAACCAGAAGAGAAGAGGGAGGTGAGGTGGGGATTTGAAATCTTTCATCTACATTGAGCCATTGTGAATTTAGGGTCTAGGGCAGAGTGCTAAAAAGAATTAATCATTAATGAGCCAATAAAGAGTATTAAAAGACAAATTGGCTGAACTTTCCTGGCCTTTTTAAGTTCCTTCTATGGAAACAAAGTATAGAGTGCCAGATGATAAATAGCTCCAGTCCAGCCATTCTTACAGGATTAACATCATAAAATCGAATAATAAAAGCATCCACTTTTTAGTGCGTTAACCAAATAAAAGCCTTTTCTAATGTGCCTGGTTTATGTATGCAGAAGCAGTCTTGAATAAACATCTGCCTTCAGAGCAGTCTGCTATGCTAACTCCTGCATTTTCTTCCTCTTCTCCTGCTGTGCTCCCCAAGAAATTGGTTAGTGGACAAGTATTTCCAGTAGCAGTTTCTGCCACAGTGGTCAGGTACCTGTATGTTCAACTCGGCCTCTGCCAGGGGGGATTTAATTCTCGCTTTATCCCCACTGCAGCATGTTTGCCGGCGTGCCTCGTCCCTCCTGCAGGGAATGCTGCCCTCCAGCTCTGCCAAGAAGCTTTCAAGCTGCCTGTCCCTTGTCACTGCCTGGGCACTGCTGTGCCAGGTTCACACTACCACCACCCAAAGGGATTTTGGTGCAGGTGGCTGCCAAGTGCAGTGGTTGTTAGCATGGGAAATCAGGAGGCATTGCAGTAAGCATCCACCAGACAGAACTGAGCTGAGGAGTGTGGCCTTTCAAAGCAACCAAGTATGATTTCTGCTGTTGGATCCTGCTGTCAGCAACAGTTCAGATGCAGTAGTGAATGGTACCCACTCCCACGATTATTAACGAGTTCTGACTTCAGGTCTTAAAATCAGGAAAGAGAAATTAAATTGATTGTGCTGTTTTAATCTCTGGTGAATTCATCATGATGTTTCAGTGAAAATCAAAGGATTGGATGCGTTGCATCTTTATTTGAAAGTTTCACTTTTGATACTGATAGAATTTTAAATGCCATTCTTGCCAATGCACAGAGTTGAATCAACATGCTTACATGTCTAGTCCTATGAATTAGCTGTTGAGGTTTCTGGATTAAAATGGTGTAGAACCTGCAGCTAAAAGGAGAAGTGGGTCCAGTGCCTGAACTGAATGTGAAAAGTATTTGAACCATGTGAAGGCTGTCATGGTAATCAGGATATTTAGGTTGGGTTTAACACTTGAGTTGCTTAGCCAGCTTAGGAAAGAGTAAAGAAACCAGAAATATTTTTGTATCTGGAAAGAGAACCTGATGGATGTATTCCTTTTGCAGAGGGCTATAGGACTTTGCCAATATGGAGGTCCATTGGCAACTCTGTAAAAGCCGGAGAGCCATGTATGATCTGTGGTAACACAAAGCTGCTGCCAGTGATCTCTGCCTCTGGCATACAGGAACAGGTTGTGGAGCTCACAGGCTCCAGGCTGCAGTCAGAGGCAGGTAAAATTTTAAACTTGACAAACGTGAATTCTCTGTGGGTCATTCAGGCATCATGAACATGGGAGGTTTATGAATACCTATCTCAGAACATCATTTGACTGAAAGAATAAACTTGAATTCACGCTGGTTTGCTTCGTATCTAGCAAAACTGTGGGGAAAAACATAGCACAGGTTGTAGCTGTCTTCCTCCTCCTCCTCCCAGCCCACCTGAGCTCCAGCAGAATTCGCAGGGGGAGCCTGGTGCATTTCCCCATCTCTGAGAGTCAGAAAAGACAAAATAGCTCTTTTCCTCCCTTATGCTGTAGAAATTTTCCATCATTATCTTCAAGAGTCTGAATGCTGCTGCTTCCCACTTAGGAACAGGACGATTCTAACATGGTGATAAACTAGTGCCTCTGTGACATGGGAAGCAGTTGGTGAATTACGAATGTTTCGCATTTGGCCGTTTTGCTTTTCTGCTTATCTTTTGGTAAGTAGGTGTCTACTTCATGGTCCTTGAAGCAATTTGATGAGTCCTGTTAATAGCCGTGTTCTAGAGCTCAGCTAATTTAGTCAGCAGATACTTGTGAGAAATTAGTCTCTGTGACACGTCATATGCCCTTCCAGCAAAGGGCACTTTGTTTCCTTTGCAGTGGATTGGGAGCACGGAGGACTGCTTTAGCACGGGCTCGGTTGATTACGCTCGTGGAAGACACGTGCCTCCAAGGTGAGCAGCTGCAGAGGTAGTGTCTGGTGTTCTCTGAGACTGAACTTGCTCAAGTGAAGAACCAATCTGAAAAGCTGAAAAGGGCTCAGTGAAACACTCACTGGTTTGCAGTGATGTGTGTTGGGGCAAATCAGCAAATCCTGATGTTCTTCTGAGTTCTGCATGTTCTTCTCAAAGGTTTTGGAAGTATGTTTAAGTGCAAATAGGATCAAGCTGTTATGGTAGGAGTTGATCTTTTGCCCTCTGAGGGTGCATGTGCCACAAAGGATAGAGATGTGGCTATGGGACTAAGTTGAAGTTAAAATGCACTTCTGAACCATGTTCAACAATCTTGTTGAAAGAAGGAAAGGCAGAAGATGTAGACCTGCAATTAGAAATTGCATTTGCTATTACATTTCAAATGTATGTTAATCCCTCTCTGTGTGGCTATTCACCCATCCAAATGATAAACTGAGCTCAAAGCTTTCATCATGATGATGATGATGATGCCAACGCATAAAGGAAAGAACAAACAATGGTGATGCCAGAGACTATCTTGGTTTCTGTTATATTACTGCTTATTATTTGTGGGACTTACTTAAAATGTAGTGATCAAGCTTCACTAACTGGCAGTAGAATACATGCTTCAAATCTTTGTGTTTCAGGTCTTACGGTCTCTTGGGGTGAGGGGGTGGACTATGTTTTATCTGTATGTAACATGTCTTTAGTGCTGTTATATCTGGTATTTTAAAAAAAAAGAAGGGGGGGGGGGAAGCAAACTTGTTCTCATATATCCCAAAAGTGTGGAAGGCATTTTAAAGTGATGCTGTAGTATAAATCAGAGGCTGAAAAAAGATGCTATGCTCACAGTTGTGACTGCTACAGGGAAGCGTTACTTAGGATTTATGCAGTGTGTCTGAAAAACCATGAGACTGGAGTGCTTGAAAGAGGCTTCGGTGTGAATAGCAGCTTCATGTCAATAATCTGGAAAGTGGTAGGCATGTGCCACACCATCAAACAATGTGTTACCTCTGTTCTGGTTTTGAAGCCACCCATGGAACTGCTGTTTCATGGAGGCTCTTAGGTGAGTTATCTAATTGTCATTTTTTTCCTTGGAGATGACACTGTGTTACTGCTGTATAAGGAAGACACAAGCATTTTGTATTAGGAGGTGGGAAAGCTCCTGCTGA